>NC_062562.1:133619681-133644681 GCF_022837055.1 Prionailurus viverrinus | reverse complement strand
TATCATGGGTATCCAATTCATTTGGGTTTACTTTTCCGGGTTGGATTTTAACTGAATAAGGAACCTGTGGGAAAGTCTCAAGTTCTGGATAAAGAGGAATATCAAACAGGATGCATTTTTAAAACACACACACATAGAGATAATTTTTTAAACACGATAGCTATGAAGGTATGTTTTATTGCATTTTTGAAGAATTTTACTATGCAAGGGCTAGTTATTTCATTACATCACTGCCTTGAACAAAAATCTGTCTGAAGTGAGACAAGAGGATGAGACAGGATTAAGCCAAAAACTCTCAGCCATTCTCAACAGGTAGGACTCACCTGACCCTTGAACAACGGCATTTCTGAATAATAACCTTTATTCCAGATGCCAAATATCATCCTTAAACATCATTCATGCTCAGCTGGCTACTCCAAATCACTTTATATGCTGACTTAGTCTATGTGCCCTCTTCAAACCTCTGTGTGTACACAGAACCCCAAATTCCATCCTGCTCTGTGTTTTACCCACGCACATCCTGTCTACTCTTTACAGATCAATTTTTATCTACTTCTAAAGACTTTGTTTGACTTGACCAGTGTGCACTGATCTCCCACTTAGCCCCTCCAAAGCATTTTTTTTTGGTTGATCATTCTAATGCTCGAACCTGCAGAACCTTTGAATCTTAAAACTGTACCATAATTTTATTCAACGCTCCTATTGCACAGAGTGGGAGTCACTTTCCAAGTGTTACAGGTACAGGTAAAGCCAGGACTAGTATACATGCTGGCCTCTGCAATGTTTCTTGGAATCTTGTTATTCCTGCTATCCCATGTTGCCTTCATCAAGTGCACTGAACTTAATTCTTTCTAGTGGTGGTGGTACCAAGTCTTGCCAACTAGGCTATGAACTTCACAGATCAGGAGAGCAATGGATATAGCAAGCACCTAGTAAATATGTGTTGATTGGATAAATGATGTGCCATCAAGTCACTCAGAGTTTCATTTGCACTAATTCTAGAGATTTTCTTAATGTTTATTATTGAGAGAGAGAGAGAGAGAGAGAGAGCAAGTAGGGGAGGGGAGAGAAAGAGGGAGACAGAGGATCTGAAGCAGGCCACCCAGGTGCCCCTCATTTGCACTAATTCTAAAAAAAATTCAGGGTGCCTGGCTGGCTCAGTTTGTAGAGCATGCAACTCTTGATCTCAGGGTCATGAGTTCAAGCCCCATGTGGGGCATGAAGCCTACTTTAAAGAGAGAGAGAGGGAAAGTTTCTCTCTGGAACTAAGTATACTTAGAATCCTTACCATCCAGAAGTAGTTCACAAACAAGGTATGAGACCTGGGAAAGATGTAAATAAAATTTTCCCTTAAGGCTACAGTATTAGACTGCTAACTTACTAAAAATAAACTAAAACCAAAGCTAATAATTATTAATACTCAATTTTTAAAGTATTTATTGCTACCAGCACAATATCTAAGAAAGAAATAAAAAAGTAACAAGAGAGATTAAGCATCTCAGAGAATAAGATTGTTTGAAAGTTATAGGACCTATGCCTGTAGGTGGGGGGAATCTTTTTCAATAAAAATAAAATTCCACCATGATTATCCCCATTCATATTATATTTCACATTTTTGGATCTCCATGCTTCCATGCTTCATATGACACCTGAAGGGAAATTGAACACAAGGAAACCACATGCCTTTGGTGGGTTGTAGGACAAATAAGGCATTAATCTCTTCTGTGGCCATTTAGCAACATCTTTCCCTTTTTGTCTCCATTGCAGATATTTTCTTTTTAGGAAAAAATGTGGATATTTCTATACTGTTTCTTTTTTTTGTTTGTTTGTTTACTGTTTGTTCATTTATTTTGAGAGAGGGGAGCCTGACGTGGGCCTTGATCCCATGACTGTGAGATTATGACCTGAGCTGAAATCAAGAGTGGGGTGCTTAACCGAATGAGATACCCTAGGTGCCCCCTGTAGTGTTCATTTTTTTAAGGTACCCTGTGTTAACACCACTGTAAGATCATTAATTTTTCTTGCAAAAATACTCCCCTCCACCGTAGAAACATTTCTGACAATTCAAATAAAATAAAGGAATGCTTTTAAAGAAACACCCTCTCTGTTCAGTGCTCACCAATTCTGCCTTCTGTATCCTCTTCTCCAGTGAAAATATTTTATAGGTTCTAATTACTAGGGTGTAATTTAAAATAGTAAATTATATGTACTTGGTATTTTGATTAACTTATAAGTATAGTATAAAGTAACACTGAGTAATTTAGGCACCTCATTTATAACCTTTGGTCATGTAGCAGTGGTTAAGTGGTTAATGATATAGTGGGCTTTAAGGATAAAATGTTTGGGTTTGAATCCTGGCTTCCTTACGTCCTAGCTGTGTGACTGGGAAGTTACTCTATATGTCCTTTTCTTTACTCATAAAGGAGGAGTAATAAAGTACCCACTTTATACAGTTGTTAGGAGGATTAAGTGATTTTTTTTATATATGTGAACCACTTAGAACAGTGCCTGGGTCATAAGTGATCAATGAATGTTAGATACAGTCATGATATAATTACAACCTTAAATACATTTGGGAGAAGATATGTATAAATACATGATCTAATTTTAAACACTGTATGAGTTTAATTAGCTCTAAAAATATTTTAGCCCTTCTCCCAATGTGAGATTTTTATTACTATATCAGAAAAGTCATAAAAGAATGATATATGTCCCCCACATATCAGATGCCAGGCATTAGGGTGATTAAAGTAATCCTAGTAACAGCTGCGCTTCCTTAAAAGTACATTTGAGGTAATAAAGTCAATGGAACAAAATAACATGACATATTAATATAATTATTCCAAAGAATTATTTACTAATAATTTCCTGAACACAGAAACACTAAACCAGAAGCCCAGGTCATATCTTGGATCATTTTTAGATCAACGGAGGAAAGCAAATTTCAGAGTAGAAGGGCCATCATTGAAAAGCCCTGTACACCGACCTCCTACACTTACTCTCCTCCATCATCCATCCCAGGGCTCATCAGTAGCTTGCCATTAAAATCATTAACATGTGTGCATTGAATGGTCCAGGCTTGCCTCGCATTTGCTGTGCACATTAGGGCTTATGGAGTCTGATAGTGTATATTTAGCTGAAGAAACCTTACATAGGTTAACTCAAAGTTGACTCAAAAGTGGACATTTTCAGAGATATAGCAATAAACATACGCTTGTTGGGGAATTTTTTTTTCTGCCAAAAATTCCTTTGTGCTGTGTTTTGAGCCACGTCCCCTGTGTCTGTGATGATGTAAAGAACATCAATCTCACTCTGACAGAGCCAATAACATGTAACTATTATCTTTTAGTGCCAATAATTAATTTAACAAAAGTGTATGGAGTACTTTCCATATATAAGGCACTGTGGGGGCTTTAAATAGCGATCAAAGAATTTGCAGTCTAATATGGAAGAAATATGTACCCAGATAACTACAAGATTGCCCTCCATAAGTGTACTAAGAGAAGGAGCGATTGAGACAGGAGGAGTTCACAGCTGGGAAAGATGATTTGCCTCTAAGAAGACCTGCAATGTATGTATACTCTTAATGGCATTCTTTTAAGACAATAAAGTAAGAGAAAGTTCAAATGGACAAAAGAGAGAAATCCTTGACTATCCTGATGATAGTTCTTTCTGGGTTTGAGGATGGTTTCGATATTCATTGTGCCATGTTTTCCTTTCACTGATTTGAAATTTATGTGCTGCTTCCTTCAGGGATGGCTTGAGGTATCGTACAGATTAAACTGCAGTCCTTAACAGAGTCTTTAATAATAAGTAAAGTAGAAGCTACTTCAAACAAATAAAATCAGTTGTTTCCAGGAACAAAATAGATGATATGCATTTGAAACATCAAAATATTAGCTTTTTTTTTTAACTTATGGACATAATGAAAGAAAAAATAAAACCGGTGGAGTCACTGATTTTTTTACTGTCTGAAAACTTGAATAGGGATAATAAAGAGACGCATTTTTAACATATTTTAAGGCAGGAGTCTATGAAGTCTGGATTGGATGATTTTGCCAGCCACTTATTTAGTTATTGGGCACCTAACACAAGCCAGGCATCTGTATTACTACAGACGTAAGAGTACAAACCTTTGGCACAGGAGGACACAGAAAGAAGGTAATCATGTTTCATAGTCACTGTAGTCGTTCTTAACCTGATAAATACGGCATATTTCTTTAGGTGGATTTGGAAACAAGTTCATCTTTGATTTTAAAGCAAATGATCCATTTGGTAAATAGTGGATATTCTTTCAAGCAAGAATCCACAAATTCATTGCTTATGGCTTAAAAACTTTTCTTTCCATGAAATAGATTTTTCTTAAAAAGTTTTTTTTTTTTTATTTTTTGAGAGAGAATGAGTGGGGGAAGGGAAGAGAGAGAGGGAGGGAGATAATACCCAGCAGGCTCTGCTCTGTCAGTGCTGTCAGTGCCAAGCCCAACACTGGGCTCGACTAAGCCACCCAGGCGCCCCAAATAGATTTTTTAAATGTTTATTTATTTTTGAGAGAGAGAGACAGAGTGTCAGTGGGGGAGGGGCAGAGAGAGAGGGAGGCACAGAATCCAAAGCAGGCTGCAGGCTCTGAGCTGTCAGCAGAGTCGGACTCAGGACTCAAACCCACGAACTACAAGATCATGACCTGAGCCAGTCATACGCCAGTCACCCAGGTGCCCCCAAATAGAAGATTTCGAATTCAGCTATTCTGTGTAGTCCACTGCCTCTGATTTTCTACAGAAATGCAGTGGTTTATATTTCCAGTTTAAAGAAGATAAACCCACCTCCTAATTTAATATAACTTGCATTTGGGAGAACTAGAATGCTATTTGGAATTTCTCTGGATAAAGGGAGAGCAAGTATTTAGTGACAGAGACGTAAAGTGTGCTATTACTCTCTGACAGAGAGGTACAAAGTCAGTAAATGAAAAGGAAGTGCTTCTAGATGGATAAAAGTTACTTCTTGTTAAAAGTGAAAAGAATTCAACAGACATTATGTGCAAACCACTGGGCTAGGGGCTGGTATGAACAATAGTTCCTGTTTTCATAGTTTCCAATGTAATAGGAGGTACGATGTATACAAAAGTAACTCTGATACCAGGCAGAATGTGATCAGTACCACAGTTGACAAAGTGTTAGGAAAGAGGGGAGGTAAATTCTGGCAATGCAATCAGTGAGTACTTTATGAAAGAGGGAGGTGTCACTTCAGGCAGGCTTTGAAATATGTGAAAATGTTCATAATGCAGAAACGAGGGAAAGGACCTTCTGAGTGGAAATGGGGAAAATGGATAATCTTAAATGTGTTGTGGGAAACCTGAGAGTGTGCAGAGGCCATGGAGAAAGGAGGGTTAGTAATAAAGAAATATGTTAGAAAGCAGAGCAAGGTCAGATGGTGAAGGGCCCTTGAGTTGCATTTTATGGAGTTTAAAATTTATTCTCTGCCAGCTGAAGGGCTATTGATGGTTTCTGAGCCCGGCAGCGAAAAGATAGAAGAGTTTTGGAGGATTAACTTGCAAAGCTTACACTGAGTGTAGGACACTGGAGGGAGGATTCCCAGTTAGGAGACCACTAAAACAGTGTAACAGGTAATGGGATGGTTAGGACTAAGGTGGAGGGATTAGGAACAGTGGAGAGCAGTGAAAATTTTAGGCTATAGGCCACGGAGTAAAACGGTTTTGCATCCATTGATCCTAAATTTATATGTATGTGAAATAGTTCCCTCATATGCTCTACCACGGAGCTAGAAGGACCTACATCTATGTCCAAAATTCTAAGTGGTTGGGGCACCTGGGTGGCTCAATCAGTTAAGTATCTGACTTTGGCTCAGGTCATGATCTCATGGTTCGTGAGTTCGAGCCCTACATCGGGTTCTGCCCTGTCAGTGTGGAGCCTGTTTGGAATTCTCTCTCCCCAATCTCTCTCTGCCCCTCCCCAGCATGTGTGCATGCTCTATCTCAAGTTTAAAAGAAGATTCTAGAAGTTAAAAGAGGAGATGACTTTCCATAACTCATATACAATTTTGATGAATCTTTATATTTTCTGTTTTAATTGCTCAAGGAAGAGAAGTAGATCCCAGAAAGTGGGAGATATTAGAAACTGGAAGATGAGAAGATATTGAAAATGAATCTCTATAGTCTTCTTTGTGATTGAGAGAGCAGTCAGTAGCAGAAATGATCACAAAAACTCATAAAGGCTATTGACACTCGATATTTAGATATTTTATATATTTTTAATCCTTACTTTGTGTTCTTATGTCACTTTATATATTTTTTAATGTTTGCTTGTTTGTTTATTTATTTAGAGATAAAGAGAGCACAAGTGGGAGAAGGACAAAAAGAGAAAGACACAGAACGTGAAGCAGGCTCCAGGCTCTGAGCTGTCAATGCAGAGCCTGACATGGGGCTCGAATTCATGAACCGTGAGATCATAACCAGAGCCAAAGTTGCATGCTTAACAGACTAAGCCAACCAGACACCCCTTCTTATGTTATTTTAAAGACTTAATAAAAAAAACTGCTTCACAGTGAAGGAAACAATCAACAAAACTAAAAGGCAATCTTTGGAATGGGAGAAGATATTTGCAAATAACATATCTGATAAAAGGTTAGTATCCAAAATATATAAAGAACTTACAAACCCTCAACACCCAAAAAATGAATAACCCAATTTAAAAATGGGCAGAAGACATGAATAGACATTTTTCCAAAGAAGACATCCAGATAACCAAGAGACACATGAAAAGATGCTCAACATCACTGATCATCAGGGAAATACAAATCAAAACTACAATGAGATATCACCCTCACACCTATCAGAATGGCTAAAATTAAAAACACAAGAAAAAAACAGGTGTTTGCGAAGATGTGGAGAAAAGGGAACCCTCTTGCTGTCTTGGTGGGAGAGCAAACTGGTGTGGCCATTCTCAAAAATAGTATGGAGGTTCCTCAAAAAGTTAAAAATAGAACTATCCTAAGATTCAGCAATTGCACTACTAGGTATTTACCCAAAGGACACAAAAATACAGATTTGAAAGGATACATGCACCCCAATGTTTATAGCAGCATTATCAACAATAGCCAAATTATGGAAACAGCCCAAGTATGCATCAACTGGTGAATGGATAAAGAAGAAGTGGTATATACGTACAGTGGAATATCACTCAGCCATCAAAAAGAATGAAATCTTGCCATTTGCAAGGACATGGATGGAACTAGAGAGAATTATGCTAAGTGAAGTAAGTCAGTCAAAGACAAATACCATATGATTTAATTTGTATGTGGAATTTAAGAACCAAATGACCGGGGGGGGGGGGGCGGGGAAGACAAACCAAGAAACCAAGACTCTTAACTACAGAGAACAAACAGGGTTACCAGAGGGCAAGTGGGTGGGGGGAAGGGTGAAATAGGGGTTGGGGATTAAGGAGGACACTTGTGATCAGTACCGGGAATTGTATGGAAGTGCTGAATCACTATACACCTGAGACTAATATTACACTGTATGTTAACTAATTTGAATTTAAACAAAACTTTAAAAACGTATTTTAAAACTGAATAGCGAAGGAAAAGTGCATAAAGTGTGGTGACTTTCTCAAGTCCAAAAACTCTACTATTTCTAGAGATGAGTAACAAAAAAAGAAAAGAGGTAAGCCTTTTTAAAAGTAGGTAACAGGGGCGCCTGGGTGGCGCAGTCGGTTAAGCGTCCGACTTCAGCCAGGTCACGATCTCGCGGTGCGTGAGTTCGAGCCCCGCATCGGGCTCTGGGCTGATGGCTCGGAGCCTGGAGCCTGTTTCTGATTCTGTGTCTCCCTCTCTCTCTGCCTCTCCCCCGTTCATGCTCTGTCTCTCTCTGTCCCAAAAATAAATAAACGTTGAAAAAAAAAAAAATTAAAAAAAAAAGTAGGTAACATATACCCATGAGGGTCTTGTTAAGAAACTCCAAATAATTGGTGATTTTTAAAAATGCCCCCACCCTATCATCAGCTTGGAGGCTAATGAACTCTAAGATAGGGCTCCCTCTGTCCAATCCCATCCCACAGGCATTCTCCTCTAGGCTTGTTGCCACACCAAGGCAAAGGAATTATTGCCCGTTCCCTGAATGATAGTCACCTTTGCTTGTAATCTTTAAATCCTTTGCACCTATCTTCTCTTACCTCATCTCTGCTTAATATTAGGTTGAGAAATTTGATTGGTATTTTTGTAAGCAAAATCCATCAAATAGAAATAATTTCATAAAGTTCACCCTAAAAATTTACTTCATGTGAAGCCTAACTCAAAGCTAGAGCTCCCACAAAGCCTTTTCTGATTCTCTGTGTGCCTCCCCTTAGTTCTTTGAATTTACAATCAGGCTGGTAACTGTCTTCATTCTTTTACTTGGTCTCTCTTACTATCTATGCAGATATCCATTGCTCTACCAGAGTTTTACCTCTTTGTAGGTATAGACCATCTGCCACTTTCCAGCACAGTGCGTTGCATATAATAATTACTCATTAAATGTTCATTCAATCAAATGAATGAAACTTATTTCTGTGATGTTCAACCTGCCAAACCTCTAGTAGAAGGAAATGCCAAGTAGCAGTTGATTTTTACACTCCAGTTTCTCTCTCACTTTTACAGACCACTCTCAATAATAGTATATACCAAAACACAGAGGCCTAGCTACATTAATAGACTGATTCATTGCCTAAAGGAATGTGTTGGTTCTTTGGTTATGAAATTTATAAGCACTCAAGGCACCATGAAAGGCAGAAGAAATGTTAATTTTTGCCCATATCCTAAAGCAAAGAGTCAAATTATAATGGGGGGGGGTTATCTTTCCAGATTGTGGTCACATAATATATTCCTTAGAGGAATATAAATTGTCTTCATTTTCTTCTTATTCAAGACTAAGTAAAAGATCCGATACACTCGTCCTAGTTTTGTTTGTTTGTTTGTTTTTATTTTTTTTTAATTTTTTTTTCAACGTTTATTTATTTTTTTTGGGACAGAGAGAGACAGAGCATGAACGGGGGAGGGGCAGAGAGAGAGGGAGACACAGAATCGGAAACAGGCTCCAGGCTCTGAGCCATCAGCCCAGAGCCCGACGCGGGGCTCGAACTCACGGACCGCGAGATCGTGACCTGGCTGAAGTCGGACGCTTAACCGACTGCGCCACCCAGGCGCCCTGTTTGTTTTTAAGATTAAGAAAGTACTATGAATAAAGTTCTCTTTAACTGAGATGTTCCAAATATATTTAAGTCAATAGACGTTAGATTTTAGAATCACAACAGTGTGTCCTTATTTAACAGTTTAACTTTAACAATTAAAATATTTATATGTCATTTTTTATGAGAAACTCAGTGGCACAATGTAATTTTGTTTGAGGCTTTCAGAAATACAATATTTACTAACACCATGAAGCTAATGATAAAATTTTAAGTCTCTCTCTTTTTTTCATTTTTTAGGACTAGACATATGGTAGTATTTGATAAATTGTTGGTCCTTCAATCAAGAAATTACGAATTTTCAAGGTTGATCTAAAACCAGGTTAATTGATCATGTAAAGAATGTGCTAGTTATTTATTGACAGCATGTATCATTATTTTCTATGTATATTTTTTAGTTTGTTTGTTTATTTATTTATTTATTTATTTATTTATTTATTTATTTATTTAATTCTCAAGTTAGTTAACATATAATATAGTCTTGACTTCAGAAGTAGAACCCAGTGATTCATCACTTACATATAACACCCAGTGTCCATCCTAAGGGGACACTTGTTGGGAAAATTTTAAGTCTTAAGTATTATGGTATATGCACAAATGCTTTGTAAAAATTACAATTAATAGCTCATATCTACAATATGGGTGATTTTAGGAAATGTACAGTTACTTTTATCACACATTTGTAAGTCAGAACTAAATGTAATGCTAGATTAAAATTGTTTTTGTGTTTTAATGATTAGGAGATATCTTTGTACCTTTTCTTTAGATAATCCTAGTTATTTCAGAAAAATTATAATATATTTCATACAGTGTACCTACTTAAAAGAATAATAAATATTTTATATGAAGAGGTATAATACATCTTTTAAAAATCCAGGGGCGCCTGGGTGGCGCAGTCGGTTAAGCGTCCGACTTCAGCCAGGTCACGATCTCGCGGTCCGTGAGTTCGAGCCCCGCGTCGGGCTCTGGGCTGATGGCTCGGAGCCTGGAGCCTGTTTCCGATTCTGTGTCTCCCTCTCTCTCTGCCCCTCCCCTGTTCATGCTCTGTCTCTCTCTGTCCCAAAAATAAATAAACGTTAAAAAAAAATTAAAAAAAAATCCAGTAAGAATATTTTTAACCTTTCCCCTGTCGTAGCACACCTGAAGGATAAAACATGCTTCTCTCAGTAACTTTGAATCATTACTACAAAAAAATGTTACTCCTGGGAGAATACTCAAAAAACTATTCTCAGAAATAGTGTTAGGGCCCTAATGCTTCAATTCTACTGTGGATATTGATTATATTTGACCCAATAGAGCAATATTTATCCAGTAAAATTAACATATTTACAGTACTTTGAGAAACATACTGTATATCTTGAAATATGTGTAGTCCTTAAACCATGCATTACTTCTATTTAATTTATTTAGTTTGGATACCTTTAACTTGCATGGTATATACACTGGTTAACTTCAACAGAAAATATTTATAGTCATACAAATTCTTTACCTCTTCTTTTTATCAGTATGTCCTAATTGTTGATTAACAACATTAAAAAATATCAGAGTATAATGAGTATTGCTATGGGCTAATATGCTGTCCATTGGTTTGTATAGGTTTTCACTATTTCACCAAAAAAATCAAAATTTTTCTTTTCTTTTTTCTTTTCTTTTCTCTTCCCTTCTTCTTCTTCCTCTTCTTCTTCGAGAGAGAGAGAAAGAGAGAGAGAGAGAGGGAGAGCACGCAGCACAAGCTAGCAGGGGAAGGGGCAGAGGGAGTGGGAGAGAGAGAATCTTAGGCAGGCTCCATGCCCAGTGCAGAGCCTGATACGGGGCTCAAGCTCAGAACGGTAAGATCACGACCTGAGCCAAAATCAAGAGCTGGACGCTCAACCAACCGAGACGCCCAGGTGCCCCCAAATCAAAATTTTTCTAATTAAAAGGAAATACCTAGGGGCGCCTGGGTGGCGCAGTCGGTTAAGCGTCCGACTTCAGCCAGGTCACGATCTCGCGGTCCGTGAGTTCGAGCCCCGCGTCAGGCTCTGGGCTGATGGCTCAGAGCCTGGAGCCTGTTTCCGATTCTGTGTCTCCCTCTCTCTCTGCCCCTCCCCCATTCATGCTCTGTCTCTCTCTGTCCCAAAAATAAATAAACGTTGAAAAAAAAATTTAAAATAAAAAAAATAAAAGGAAATACCTGGATAAGATGAGGTTTTCTTTTAGCTATTTATAATGTCTATATTTAGTTCTTGGCACAGAACTATAGAATGAATAATGATAACTACTAGTATGTAAGCATTATAAAAAAATCAAATTATAAGATTAGCACTTTATTTGTTTTTGTTTTTGTTTTCATTTTTAATATATGAAATTTATTGTCAAATTGGTTTCCATACAACACCCAGTGCTTAAGATTAGCACTTTAACTATCAATTTTATATATGCTTGAAAAAAATTTGATTCAATTAGTTCAAATTTGCTAATTGTGCAATCTTTATGCTTACTACATAAATATCATTGCTTTAACGATGTACAATGAATTCTAAAATATAAGCACAGGATCCTTTATTAAGACACAAAGATTTAGCTTAATGACACTCAATTTTTAGTTTTGTTTGTTACTTTTGAGTAGCTAACTTCTATCAGCTGGTATCTTAGAAGATTCAATCACATCAAATAATTTTTTAAAAGTCTTTTTTTCCCCGAAAGAAGAAGTTTTAGAGGAAAACTAGTGAGATAATTGATGTACATTTAGAAAGCATATGAAAAATGGAGATTGTGGAAATTCAATTTTACTCATTTCCTTCTAGTATAAATACAAGGAAATGATATAATTATATTTGGAATTTAAGGGTAGATTTATAAAATTTGCAAGTTTAGTTATCTCCATTTGTATAAAGTCAGGTTGAAATGAGAAACAATTCCTGTTTCTTAAACACTTGTAACTTTTAGAGTAATATTTTGTTTAGGAAGTATTTTAGTTTAACATATCAAAGAAATAAGGTAATGAATGAAACTAAAGTTTTAAAAGGAAAAGTTTGATTTTAAAAGAAAAAAATTTCTGTTGTACTTTTATTGATTTACTTTGAGAGGGAGAGAAAGTGGGGTAGGGGCACAGGGAGAGAGGCAAGAGAGAGAATCCCAAGAAGGCTCTGCACTGTCAGCTCACAGCCCCGATGTGGGGCTTGAACCCACAAACCATGAGATCATGACCTGAGCCGAAATCAAGAGTTGGACATTTAACCGACTGAGCCACCCAGGTGCTCTTCATATTATTTTTTTTAAATGAGAGATGATCTTAGCCTAATGTGAGTAATTAAACAACTAAAGTTACCTACACTGACATTGAGAAACTATTTGCTTAATTTTACTTAAGATTTTATTCTTTTGATATAATAATCCTCCTTCTGCCAAAATGCAGATTTTATTTCCTAAATTAAACACACAGCAGAGAAATAATTCTCTGTTTTACAAAAGTCAATAAGAAGGCCATATATTAAAGCCACTAGACATGAAAAATTAGCTATAGATTTATTAAAGAAATTACAAAACAGATACTAGTATAGTTAAATTTTTTCCAGTTTATTATTTTTCAAGATTTTCTCTTCTGTAAATTAAAATAACATTTACCACAAAATTTTTACTGTTGTCTGAATTATCTTTGTTTTGATTTGAATGAGTCTGCACATAGCTACCATTAGAACAGTACTTGGAACTACTACTCCAGTTATTACCCCATTTCAAAAGATAAAAATTCTGCTTATCTCTTGATGAAAATAAAAATATTCCTCCTCCCAGAAATGTGCAACCAGGAAGAGCAAGACAGAACAACTGGAGAGAACAAGTGACTCCTCTTTCCATGTATACCTTGTATCACTTGTTTCATTCAGAATATAATTAGAAAATGCCCTGCTAAATTCCCTACACCTTTTTTGCGTTGGCTAAAAATAAACTGACAAATGAATTTTAATTTTTCATCTTAAGGTCAGAATACAACTTTAATCCTAATATAGTTAATAAATCTTATATCTCCTTTAATCTGTCATCTAAAAATCACAGCCATTTATTTGATTGAAAGGAATATTGTTTCCAGATAACTGTAATAAAAATTTCTTTTCTAAGGTACACTGCCAGTCTCAAGGATGGAGTTTATAATTCTATCCTACATCCCAATGGATCTGACCCCAAGATGGAGATCTAAAGTTCCATTTAAAGTCAATAGAAGTTCTAAGAAATATAACAAAAAGGTGGACTAAGGTTAATAAAACATAATTTTATAAATTGTACGCACATATATGTGTATCAAAATTTCTCTAAGATTTCTTGCCCTTACCTTCAGCATTATACTGAAATTTATTCAAATTTATGCAACATTGTTTAAAGGACCTGGATTTTACATGATTTGAAGGCTCGCTCCCAAATGATTTCAGATAGTTTTGCTGCAGTGCTCTTAAAAAAAACATAACAACAAAATTCATTATGATTTATCATTCTATTTGATTTATAAAAGTAATAGATATGACCCAAACAGCTGCAATAAAATGAAAATACAATTGTAATTACTTTGATCATTGATGAGTATGAACAGATTTTGCCCAATCTCAGAACTAAAACTAGTTGCATGTTGAGATATAATTGGTACTATTCAATTTTGTGTCTCATAAATGGAAACCTTCAACCAACATCTAGCTGTGGATCTAGGATCTTTATATTTCTGATCTGTAGGCCAGTGAAATAAAAGAAAATCTAAATTAAATCTTGACACTCAGCCATTAAGGGGGCTTTGCTGCTGCTCCAGAACTCCTTTGAACTATTCATCCAAGAAATGTGTTTGCCTTGTTTCTTGGAATAAGTTTCAATCAAAAATGTCAGGATGAGTATAAAGGTACACAAAATGTATATCCCTGTTCCTAATTCCCTCTTTGATAACTTGGCTTCTGGCTCCTTGAAGACTTTGCCCTCAAAGTCCTATAACTGGGCCCTACAGCTGTGGCTAGCCCCCCCCCCCCCAATGTGGCTCACCCATTTTCTGGACTGTGGTCTATTTCCCTTTGCCACATTGCCTGATGGGATGTTGTCCATCCACTGCTGGCTCTTGATGAAGCTCTCTCCTGGATATCTTTACAGAGATTGCTGTCCGCCGGGATTACATATGGTTCATGTCATTAGGTCTGTCTAATCTGTGAGACTGGCTGCTCTGCTGAAACTATTTCTCTGCTCAAATTAAATTGTAGTGTTGGCTCAGTGTTCAGTTTTCTCCTGAACTACGCTAAGTTATGCTCTATTAGTTCCAAACACACGATTGAAATAGGGAATAAAGCCAATAGTTACCTCTTGTTCTAAATCTAATTCATTATGTCCTTTTTTAACCTGCAAATTAACAAAAGGAATCTTATTTTTAACGTTCATTTATTTTTGAGAGAGAGATGGACAGAGAGATAGAATGAGAGAGAGAGAGAATAGATGAAGGATGGACAGAGAGAGATGGAGAGAGAGTATTCCAAGCTCTGTTCTGACAGCATGGAGCCTGATGTGGGGCTCAACCTCGTGAACTGTGAGATCATGACCTGAGCTGAAGTCAAAAGTCGGAAGCCTAACGGACTGAGCCACCCAGGTGCCCCAGCGAAGGGATCTTATATTTAATGTTGCAAATGCAAATTTTTAAAAAAAAAATTTTTTTTTTCAACGTTTATTTATTTTTGGGACAGAGAGAGACAGAGCATGAACGGGGGAGGGGCAGAGAGAGAGGGAGACACAGAATCGGAAACAGGCTCCAGGCTCCGAGCCATCAGCCCAGAGCCCGACGCGGGGCTCGAACTCCCGGACCGCGAGATCGTGACCTGGCTGAAGTCGGACGCTTAACCGACTGCGCCACCCAGGCGCCCCTAAAATGCAAATTTTTATAGAGTAAGGTAACATTGCATGAGTATACATTGAATGAATACTGTTACTTCTGACTTTTAAATGTTTTGATGATGTTACTCCATTTTTAGTCTTCAAAGATTAAGATAATGTTGAATGAACACAAGAACATTAGTTTCCACTAGTTATATTAAACTATTTGATCATCTGTTGCTTACATGAATTATTTAATTCTATTCTAATGATAGAAACTGCTTACGGAATAGAGAAACCCAGTAAAAAGTTTTATACTGTAGTTTTTGGTGTCAAAATATTCAAGTATATTGTGACACTCATGTTAATGATCAATTTTAGATTCTGATAAACTAGTTAAAATACATATAATTGTAACACATATTAAAATATAATTTTTCATCATGGAAAGTAATTTCACATTAAGTAATATTCTGAAATGATAGCTGACTTCATGTAATAAATACCTTTGGTCATAAAATTCCTATAGTTGCCAACTATACATCCACTTCCCAAACCCCATGTCAAAAGCTGAAGTTAAAACACCATACAGGTATATTAAAATCTTCATTTCACCCTGGTAGTAGAAGTATGAAGAAATTAATACAGCATAGCAATATTCCTTTTCTAACAATGCAGTCAATGACATTTTGACCCTTAGAGAAAGGAAATTTCTAAGGCTCAACCCGTGTTAGTGCAAATGAAGATGTTCCTTCTAACAAGGTATCTTCTTTAGATATGAAATAAAATCAGTAAGCTACAGTACTGTCAGCTAAAAGTTTTCCGACACACTTTGCCTAAATGGTGGGGATTCAAGCCATGGATGTCAGATATCATCTGTATAGTTCTATAAAAATCCTTCAAAACCCTATAGGAACCCACAAATTCCCACAATTGGCACGGTAGGGAGACAACACCTTTTAGCTGAAGGCTCTGTACCTCTGGGAGGATCTTTTTATTAAGAGGAACTAGAATGAGTTGTAAGTGCCACATATGGGGACTGGAATAATGTAAAAAAGAACAGCAGCCACTGAGCCACACTTGTAGCACTTAAAAAAAAAAAAAGATGAGATGATAAAGAGCTGGCATAATCATAAGTTCTGTACAATCACTTTGGAAAGAGATCTCAAAGCTAACTAGCAAAGTTAATGAAAAGTTTAGAGATTAAATAAATATGGAATTAACTCAGAATGAGAATTATGAGGCCCAGAAATGCTAGGACCAAAATATAAATAAATAAACAAACAAATAAATAAATAAATAAATCAACAAAATAAAAATTAAAGGTGACTGAAAAGTTGTGAATTAGAAAATCTGCAAAAACATATGTAAAGCAAAAAAAAAAAAGAGAAAGAAAAAGGAAAAAAAGCTTTTATGTTTAGAGCTTCAAAATGCTCTT
The DNA here is from genome assembly GCF_022837055.1 of Prionailurus viverrinus. Taxonomy (NCBI): domain Eukaryota; kingdom Metazoa; phylum Chordata; class Mammalia; order Carnivora; family Felidae; genus Prionailurus; species Prionailurus viverrinus. Next base: position 133,628,199 of record NC_062562.1, on the reverse strand, counting down.
TTTTTGTTTTGTTTTTTGTTTTTTTGTTTTTTCAAAATGCCTCTTAATGATCCAAAATATCAGCAAAAATAGCGTGGGCTTAACCAGCATGAAAACAATGAGAGAGAGCATTCTACTTGCTCAACTTGTCAGTCACTTTCAACTGCTTTCCTCTGAAATACAGAGCCACTTTAATTTTAAATGCTTTTGTCCACAGAGAGATCTAAGGTCTGTAGGGATTTTACATAAAATGTCACCAACTAAAGGTGTAGGGTCTGCAAATTCTGCATGTACCTACAAAGTGCAATTTAAATTTTAAGGCAGCCAAGGAGCAGAGAAGGAAGCAAGGCAATATTACATACGCGAATATCTTTATTATGTTCTATGACAAGTCACGATTTATATTTGATTTTCAATACTGTTTTACAAAATGGGAGTCCGGAGGTCCTTTTTAGTGCTCTTTGGTTGCAAAATATAATTGCCAAGAGAGGCTGAAGTTTATCAGTGGAATGATACAACCACTGAGGTTCTCAAGAAGCAGAGGATGCTGTAAAGAGGACTGGGACACGCATTGTATAGAAAGTTCTGGGGCATGTAGAATACGTGTTCAACATGTTAATCAAAAAGATTAATGTGATCCCTATTGCAGTCCTGAAATACTACTATATGACTCCTTTTATGTGATGCCTCAGCCTTTGATTTCATTACTCTAAAGTTTTGGCTTCTAAGGACAACAGATTTATTTTCTAGTCTTATATGAACCATATTAACATTCTGATTCTATATGGAAGATCATTAACTCTCGAACTTCAAATATTTGCTTTAATAAGAGGGAGAAAATAATAATCACCTGCAACTAATGTAGAATATTATTAGCGAGTAGAACTTTGAAATGACACAGAGGCTGAAAGGATTCAGGAATGACATGTAAGAAATGATCTGAAAACTCAACAGTAGGAGACTCTAATAATCAGAAAGGGGAACGACATGACAATGGAAGGCTTTGTGAGTAAAGGCCTCAATACAAAACCAGTCTAGGAAGAACATTGATTTTGATCTCTAGAAACAAAATTTGAAAATACAAAAATAGGAATCTCACTTAACATGTTTCAAAAGAGAAAAAAAAAAAAGCAAAGATGAACCAACTTATTGAGAGCAAGGAGAAACAACTGATTAGTAAAAAAAAAAAAAAAAAGAACCAAGTTGAACTAAATATGGTAGGTATATCAATAAACTTCTCTTTTTGCTTCAGGTTTAGAAGGAGATGGGAAATGGACTGATTCTACCAGTACAAGTTCACCTTCCAGCTCTGCTCCAAATGTTTTCTTATCTTTTCGTTCAGTTATGTTTAACTTGTGGGAGAAGGGAGTAGGTTCAAATTATTTCCGCTTGAACACAGCATCAATCCTCTGTAAGTAGTCTTTTTAAGAGGCAAACATTGATATAAAACAAGTATCTAACTTAATTTTATCCATATTCTGTAGAACTCTGAGAAGTCATGAAGGAGGAAATATTGGCATGAGGTACATAAGGGAAGAGTATTCTAAAATAATAATGATACACAGCTCAGACTTAGGGGAGGCATTCTTATTTCTTTTAATTTTTTTAAATGTTTATTTTTGAGAGACAGAGACAGAGCATAAGCAGGGGAGGGGCAGAGAGAGAGGGAGACAGAGAATCTGAAGCAGGCTCCAGGCTCTAAGATGTCAGGACAGAGCCCGACGTGGGGCTCGAACTCATGAACCGAATTGTAGGATCATGATCTGAGCTGAAGTTGGAAGCTTAACCAACTGAGCCAACCAGGAGCCCCAGGGGAAGTATTCTTTTTTTTTTTTTAATTTTTTTTAACGTTTTATTTATTTTTGAGACAGGGAGAGACAGAGCATGAACAGGGGAGGGTCAGAGAGAGGGAGACACAGAATCTGAAACAGGCTCCAGGCTCTGAGCTGTCAGCAGAGCCCGACGCGGGGCCCGAACTCATGGACCGCGAAATCATGACCTGAGCCAAAGTCGGCCTCTTAACCAACTGAGCCACCCAGGCGCCCTGGGGAAGTATTCTTTACATGTGTTCAGACCATGATGACCCTATAACTCTTTGACAACAGTATAAAATACATATTTTAAAATCTATTTGGCTGAAAAGAGTCAAATCAAGTTTAAAAAAACTTATTATGTAGAATCTATATTATTCTACCTAGCTTTAACCTTTCTTCCTTTTTTCTAAAATCCCCTTGAAAATTCGATCTGATTAATAATGCATTAATTTCAGTACTTTTTTTTCTTTTTTAATTCACCTTCAACAAGATAAATAAAATTTAACAAGATCTGAGAGGACAATCACGAATGAGGTGAAGGGGCCTGCTACTTACTATTCTGATAAATTTGAACAGTTATAAAATACATATAAACTAAATAATTAAAATTCAAAATAAAACTTCACGAACTTTACCAATATTTAGAAAGATCTGTGAGTTCCCTCATAAAGACGAACACTGTATTTAGTCATCTCTTCTTTCTAAAAATCCCTTGTTTTCCCTTTGTCTTCAGGGTTCAGAGAGAATCCTGGATTTCCTCTTGTAGGGATTACATTGTGAAGTCAAACCATTTCACATAAACTCATCTTCCATGTGATTCTTCGTAATAGTCATCACACAGTTACCAAGTGCTTACTTGATATGAGTTAGCATGTCGGAGGCTTCAAATTGTACGATACATCCAAAACATAGTATCTGTCCTTCAGCTGGGGCTATCTGCAAAGTGAGCACGCAGTAGGCTTGTGCACACATTCACACACAGGCTTTGTTAGTACCAGTAAATGGTATGTGGAGCAAGCTCTTCCAAAGTGTGGAGCAAAGTGTGCGTCATGATAGCACCGTTACTCAGGAAAGCTTCCTAGAAAAATAGGACTAGGCTCCTAAGAAAAGGCAGAATTTAGGTTAAGGGGAAAGAGATGAAGAGCCAAAAAAGGGAAAGGCAGAAAGACAAGTAGTGAATGCAAAATGAATGCACTAGTTTGGCAAAAGCCTTCATTCAGGGCATTCTAAGAGTAAAACTTGGAGTGAAGAGAAAGTGTTAAATATGGAACATCAAACTGCAGAATATGGATCACAATTTGACATCTCCTGTTCTCCTAAAATAATTTATAAGAAGCACTAATCTGTAGCTATTCCAATCTTCTAAAACTTCAAAACATCTCTACCAATCCCAGGAGAATACTTCAATATTCTACTATGTTACCATTTGGATTTTGATTATACCATTTTGGAGTTGAATAAAAAGACTAAACAAACAAACAAACAAGCAAACAAAAAAGGCTCAGTTTCTTGAATCAAAGGACACTTAGGCTCTTGGATTCAACAAGTAAAATACTGAACACATCGTCTTCCCTCTTGAGCCTTTCCTCTTACAACTTCCAGTTTTCTTTGTGAGCTTCCAAAGTTGCTATGACTTTTCCTAATTTTCCTCTTTGTCCCCAACATTCAGTGGGTTGTCTTATCTGGTCTTTTTCCTCATAATACTTCTTGTATTGATTCCTTGCTCGCCACTCTGAGGCTTGTACGTAAGTCAGGTACTACCTACCACAAGAATTAATCTTCTGCTCTCAGTCTCTCCCAACTCCAGAATATCCTACCAGGTGTGAGTTTCGTTTAGCACACTTCCAGATTACTCTTCCTAAAGCACAGCTCTGACAGTGTGAAACTCAAGCTCATGACATTAAGAGGCTCCATACAGCCTAAAAAAAAAACACCACAGCTTGATATTTAAGACACTCAATAGTCTACTAACCACCACTTCATACATTCTAAATTCTGTTTTCCTTTTTGTATTCTAAATTCCTGTCAAACCTATTAGTCAATGCTTTCTAGGCATATATCATGAGTTCCTGTTCTGGGTTGGTATTATTCATCTGGATTGTTCATTATCTATAACCTCAAATAACATCTTTTTTTTTTTTCTTTTCTCAAAAATCCCTTATCCTGCTGAGTCTGAGTAACCTTCTCACTACTATAAACTTCTGTGTCATATTGTTTCCTTTTGTGGACTGGCTTACTTCATGAATTATAAGAGGGGGTGAGAGGAAAAGGAAAGGGATGGTCAAGGAAACTAAACACACATTTATGGACTACCTTAAAAATGCATTAAAATGTGAAATATCTTAATATCATATTTACTTTCACTTAGAGTAACAATGAGGTATTACAAGATGTAATATAAGCTAGTAACTGTGTGAGGGACACGGGGAGGAATTATTATCTTCCAGGCACTCATTTCATTTGAAAGAATCCTATGAGGTACGTATTATTATTAGTTACCTCATTTTCAGCTGAGAAAACTGAGGAAAGAAATGACTTCTACTCAGCTATTAGGTGCTAAATCTGGGGTTGGAACACCAACGATATGTCACTAGAGCCCATAAACCAAAAGCAGCAGGCCTTTCTACTTCTCATTCCCAATTGCATCAGTAGAACTACTCCCTTCCAAAATAACAACAAGTACCATGGCTTTATTTCAGGGCACAGAAATATTCAACTTAAATATTCTCTAACAATTCTTTCACTTCTGTTTAATTTACAAAGTACTTGGAAGTGCATTTAATTATATGTAGCCAAATTTTGATTGAGAGAATCAGATAATATTTTTCCTTTGCCCCATAGTGTACATAAAATGCTTAGCATTCTTTAAGTACAAGCATATTCAAACTCTAAAAAGATGAAGATACAGAATGCTGAAGTGACATGCCATCAATAATATTTGACGTCCAATATACAAAAAGTTAATGATAGAAGAAACAGATTCGAAGAATGAATGACAAGTCAATATTTTGCAAGATAATTAAAAAATTGATTGTAATTTATATAAATTAGGAAAAGATCAGATTTGGTCTTCCTCGGATTTTTTTTCCTGAAATCTACTTCCAACAGGAAAGGGAAGCTTTCCTTATACCTCTCTATGGAAAACACACCTAAGTTATTTTTCCACATGCACTAATTCATACTGGCAGAAAGCATACAATAAACTGACTATGAACATTTTAGCTTTATATGCCTATAGTGGCAGTACATCAGGCACTAAATCCATAATTTTTATATATTATTTTATACATCCTATGTTTTTGCTGAAATATTTCACAATTAAATTCAACTAAATAATAAAATGAAGAGTCTGAAATAGCAATTGCCAAAAGAAAAAAATACAACTAACCTAGCAATGCCATAGCTCAGCCCAATGACTATTTCAGGTTATAAAATAAAATGTTTAACAAACTATTGACTGAATCATTAATGTTTATTTCATTATTCTTATCACTGGACGCTCACACTTAAGAAAACACTTCTTTACGTACCCTTCCATATGGTACACGACCACCAGTATCCACTGCATATTAACACAGGGAGTTATATCAGCAGCAGCTTAAACACTTTCATTATGAACGTCTTTCATTTCTCTGAAATAGGTCTTTTTTAAAAAGGGGAAAACAGGATCTAACTCTTGTTTGCTCTTTAAAGTTTTATTGTTTTAGCATTTTATACAGAGAGCGAGCACCAGCATACTCAGGAGAACTGCTGAAAGTAAAAGGCCTCAAGCTACCCACTGCCTGGCTGATAGGATAAAGCAGAGGTATAAAAACTTTTGTCTGATTGCTCACTTTCCTTGTTTTAGAGTATTCCTGCTCTCAAGAGCATATATTCATGTTCTTTCTACTTCGAGTTTTATTACTTCTTTTGTATTATTTAATACATCTAAAGACACTTCCAAAAGACAAATTTTTCCATTTTGAGAGAGTAATGGTTCGGAACCTGATAAAACACATTAATGTTCACAGTGTGTTTTGCGCAAAGGTGATAGGGTAAAAGTGCTAGAAAGCAATTAAGCTCATGATCTTAAAGACATTAATATGTCAAATAGAAGAAGATGTTTAAAAAGTCAACAAAAATAATATCCTAGGAAAGGTCAAATGGATACAGGCGTGTATAAAGACCACATTTCTCATTCGGGTCTTTGACTAGACATTCAATGCAGAGATGGGGGAAAAATATAAAAATGAGAGAAAGTACTAGTCTTACCTCAATAACTTGAAATTTAGAAGTATATGATGTTTAACTCCAGGAAGTATGGACCTAAGTGTTGGCTCATCCTAACAACTGCGTGGTGTATACACTTTATTATTCAGATTATAATTTTTCCCCCGAATGCTAAGTTCTACCAAGGTCAATACTTTTTAGTAAACAAGAAACTGATATGCTTGGCCTACTGAATAAGGCCAGGCATTTTTTAAAGTGTCATACACATTTCTGAAATCCACAAAACATCAATTTTTAATACATCTACTCTCTCAGCTCCATTAAAAAGATGGTAGAGGAAAGATTTTAGAGTAATTAATGATATAGTTAGCTGCTAAATATTAATAGGAATCGTAGTCTTGCATAAAATATAACATATAAACCTTGCCAATACAGACGCACCAGTAATTAAAGTTGAATATGTAATTACACTGATTTATAAGACAGGCAAAAAGTTACACTTTACTAGCTTCTATGTAAACTGTGGCTAACAGTTAAACTTTGCATTTTACGGTTTATAAAAACGGGCAATATCTTGACTACAGTTCATAAATGGTTTAGAGACCTGTAATAGTAGTAAAAATTACGACAACTTATTCCATCATGAATATTTTTATTGCCCCATACAAACCAAACTGTGATAATGACCCATAAGATGTAGACTCATCTTAGACCCTGCTGTACCCCCAAGAGAATGCTCCTAGTGCTAAGAATTTGTAGAGGACTGCTAGTATAATAATTATGGGACATTGGAGAGAATCTAAAAGATGCATTAAGACTGATTTCGATACACTTTTTCGTATCATGAACACGGGGGCAATTGAACTCTACTTAAAACTGTATTTTGTACTCATACGCCATCAGCAACTTCAGAAGACTACTGAATCCTAGAAGTATATGCGTACAGGCCCTTCCCGTCGCGGGGTCTGCTAACCCACTTACATGTGCGGCTGCGGTGAGCAGCCTGGACTGCTGTTCCCATTGCTGTCGATGTGATCCAGGGAGCCATTGAGGTCTTCATGGACGGCCTGCAGCAGGCCACTGGATGCGTTATTGATCAGTCCCGGGTTACTAAGCAAAGGCAAACTGCTCTCTGCCAAGGCAGCCTAGTGAAACGAAGAAGGTGTAATACAACTTTGGAACTGCCCTTTAATTTTTTTTTTTTAACATGTATCTTCTTTTAATGGGTTCAGATCCCAACGAGGAGGTTTTAGGAGCATTTAAATAAAACGCATGGGAAGGATAAAGACTCCCAAGCGGCCACTTGTGGCAGAGATATCAAGCAAATTAAGTGTGATGCGAAAATGTAAACAGAAGCTCACCCAGCAAACTTTTTCACTCATGTTTCAGCCTTCCACATAATGAAATGCTGTATTCCTACATGTCGTGAAAAACCCCAACATATAAGCAGTTGCTCTGCTTTTTAAAAATGACCAGGACTTAGCTCAAAATAAAGAAGTCCTGACATTTGCCTCCTCTGCATAAAAATTATATATTATAATTAAACTTTAAAGTTTTTGCCACAAGCACCATGTTCCCCAACACTATGATGTGAAATCATTTATGACAGCCTGGATAAATATTAATGCATAGCCACATGCATTTGCAAAAGCTTCTATCAATCTAGCATTTGCAGGAAAACCGAGTGTTCCAGATTTTGCCACAGGGTGTCCTTCTTGCTTCTTCACATCAAAAGTAGCTTGAATTAGAACCAGTGTTTTCTACAGTACTAGGTTCTACAACTTACTTGGATGATAAACCAACTCTTAAGAACAATCACAATCCCATCTGAATACAAAGCATGCAAAACAAACAAACAAACAAACAAAGGCAAAACCCTCAAATACAAGGATAATGGAAAAGTGCATTTAATGCTATTACCTGCAAACTGGCATTAAGAGCTGCTCCGTAGCCTAAACTGGTAGGTATATTTTTTACTAAGGTTGGGCTTCTGGAAGAAAACATATAAAGATGATTTCTAAGTCAAAATAGAAAATATGTGGATATCAATAATCCTAGCTAAAAAAGATATGTTCTGGACTGTTGCCTCACACTACCGGTCCAGAGTGAATGTACCAAAGGCCACAGAAACAAGGTGATAGATTTCCGAGATGTAATTCTCTACACATTGTATATCAACTTGGTCCAGGGACATAGAAACTTTAGACTATGATGTACAGTGGGGCGTGACCTTGAGGATCCCCTAACCCAGTGTCTGGCTCTGTGAAGGTGTTGTTTCCAAGAAGAACAACATTCATATAAAATTTAAAAAATGTAAATATACAACACAATTACCAATTTGATGCAATCAGGAAATAATTAATAGTTAATTTCGAGAACACCGTGAATTAACATAACAAATTACCACAGTTAATTAAATGACAACATAATGGATTAACTATTTCTTGAATGTAGAAATTAGCACCTACTTGACTACAGAAATCAAAAGTGAAGGGCCAACAGTAGATAAAATGCAT
>NC_062562.1:133614681-133617181 GCF_022837055.1 Prionailurus viverrinus | reverse complement strand
CTCAGCTACAAACATTTTCCCCTTTTGTACCAAATGGCTTGTGGCTAATTGATGTTTCTGACTGCTTTTTGAAATGAAAATAAAACAGTTCACTTAGTCTGTGCTGAGTGCCCTTATCTTTCCAGACGGTGCTCTTTTCCAAAAATAGATGCACAGAACTAACATTTTTTTTAGCTCCTTGTAGGATCCAGACAATGAAGTTGTTTGGACAGGGATATAGATGAACCCTTTTGTCTAAGTAAATAAACTGCATTTATGTTCTGACAGGATAATATTCACTTTACTTTCTTTTAGTTCCAGCTGAGTAGCCATGGCCCTCACTCCTGTGGCAGCTTCAGTCCGTAGGATGAGACATGATGTGTACAAAAGGCGCGGACCAAGACAAAACCTACAGCCTCCATTTGTTGCACAAGCCAAACAGACATTTTTCAAACTAATTAGCCAATAATATGCAAGAGAAAAAGTAATATCGTGCGACTAACAAAGGTGTTGATGATTGAGTGCTCACACTGTAATTAGTGTGTCAGGCCCTCGTTTCTCTGCCAAGCCTCAGCTATTAATTGCACCAAATTAGAAAACTATATCAGAGGCAAAATTATTCTTTCACTTGTCATTTTGAGAGAGGGAATTCATTCCATTCAAGAGGCAGGTTAAAAAGAGGGGAAGCAGATACTAATCTGCTTATGTCATGTAAATAAATGTTCCTTGTGCTATCTGTAAGGAACTGCGCTAGGCATCTTAAAACTGCCGGAAAAGTAGTTACCTTCCAAGTTGCTGCATTACGCCTGAAGTAAGCAAATGTCCGTGTAAACCAGCTGTAAATTTCATTAAGTGTTAACTGCCTGTCAGATGACTCCATGATAGCCTGAAATGAGACAAGATACATAGTGACATAAAATAATGGTTTACTAACTAGACTAGATGACACTTTCTCATCCAAGCCTTACTTTAAGCATTAATGAATTTTAATTTAATCAGGCAAAGTTAATTTTCCTTCTACTTACCTGCCTTATGAGAGTTGCATAAGTAAATGGAGGTCTGACATCTGCATTTTTATAAAATTCGTAGTTTGGGGCAATCTCTATAAAAATAAAAACTAGGTGTTAATTCTGCTAATAATTCACAGGATCTATAATTGATTTTTCATATTTTTCCCCTAGTATTGGCGAAGTGATTCAGTGAGAAAGCCACTGACTAGTGAAAGCACAAAGGCATGACAGTGGAATTGAATTATATGGAAAAGGCCATTTCTGACGTGAAGTGCAAATGAAGCGTCCCCTAGTTGTTCGTGGTACTTGAGGAACTGTTCGACCAGCTGGCCTGAGGATTTTTTCCAACAGCCAGGTCCTCTTTTAAGCGGGTGGTTTAGGCATGTTCTTACATGGACTTTTGCCCCCCTGCCATAACCTTTGCTTTTCTCATCTAATACTTCTTAAAGAACAACAAGGCTCATCACTCGGCATCTGTGGCCATCTAACAAAGGAAACACAAAATCCTCGCAAGCGCCCATGTTGAAAATAACTTCACTTTTTTGTAGAAAGGGGGCACTGGGTTAATAACGGTTACAATGTGTGACTGTGATTATCCAGATGCCCCTGGGCCGGGGAGGGGAGGGGTGAGGAGTGGGGCGGAAGGGAGCGGGAGAGGAGAAGGGTAAGAGAGGGAGAGAAGGTAAATTTGAGTTCCAAGCAAACTTTGCTTCTCATCTGCATCTTAAGCAAAGTGGCGTGTAGGTATTAGGAGCGGTGGTAGCACCTTGATAATGATCGATTCACGGAAAGCCTGGAGTGTCTTGCATAAAGCAACGGTGCTTCATATCCGTCCTTTTAAACAGCTCTTCTCTTATAGCGTTACTCGCAGATGTTGTACCGCTATGGTCTTCCCTCGGAGATCAAAGGACCTCACTGAACTGAGGTGATAATATGGGCCATCCTGACAACACATCTCTCAATGTCTCTAATGGGGAGAGCTTTCTTTCCTGAACAACCATTCAGAACAATTCATCATGATGTGCTTAGGGAATCGCCCCTATCCACATTTACCAGGAATAAAACAATTATCACTCCATAAATCATGACTTGAGTTTCCATGTGCTCTGGAATGGCTCATGTACAGTTGCTTCAACTATAGTTTTCCTCTCCCAAAGTAAAAGAGCTCTACTGAGCATTCATATCCTACCTGATGACATGGGAATGTTGTATTTGTCTGAATGTCGCCTTCGTATGGCTCCCACATTGGGCACACTGGCTGGGGTGATTACTGAGGGTCCCTGGGTAATCGGGGTGACTGGGGCCGTTGGTGTGGTAGGGGTTTGAGGTAAGCTCTGTGGGGATGTCTCCAACATGTTCTTCGACATGGTGACACTAGACACCAGATTTAGCTGCAAAGGCCCAAGAGAAGGGCAGGAAAAAGGTAGAGACAAGAGAAAAAGACTTAAAAAGGTTTGACAAATGAGAGTGGATTCACTTCTACAGCTGTGTTGCCACTAATAAGCTGCAAA
>NC_062562.1:133607181-133609681 GCF_022837055.1 Prionailurus viverrinus | reverse complement strand
AATTGAAAACAGTTTAAGACGTAGTAATGTGTTTAGAAAAAGAGACTGTGTGTTTAATTAAATGAAAGTAAGGATTGGTTGATTGAGGAAAAAAACAATCTTTAAGATGACATATTACAGAAAGCTTTAAATATAACATAACGATAGATAAAATTGCCTTCTAATCAGTTTCATGAACTCTGTTTATTTTTGACCAAATTCTGTTTCAATATTAAAAGCAGTATCTTTTAACTTAAATTAGCAGCATCTGAAACAACACGTATATTCCTATCTGTGATATTACAGGAGATCTGCCATCATTCTAGTAAAGGTAAGTCTTAAGAATTTTTGCAAGTTCTTTAATTAAAAAAAAAAGCACCAGCAGTAGAAAGGAAAAAAGGGTTTTTCAGGGTATTATCTTACAGGCATGATATTGTAAAGACTTTTTGCTACATCATAAAATCTTGCGGAACAAATCAAGATTGGCTCATGTGAAAACTGTCTCTGTGATAAAATCACATCCAATTGCAGGGTTTCATCTAACTTCTATTAGGGAAAACTTAGATATGACTTCTTAGGGATATCCAAATATATATGATGTAGTCTAATGGCTATATAGGTCTAAGCGATAAGTACGTTAAACTATAGCAACCCACCCAGAGTCATCAATCCTTGCCATCATTACAAACAAAATGAAAATTCCATGTATTTCTATTAGTCATTGTGTTAAAAGACTCAGGATCTGCCCGTTAATCAATTTAACACGCCAAAAATCTGAGAAAGGGGTCCATTAAGAGAGCACCCAACAAACCTGTATTTCTAACTGTTGGACCACCTGCATTTGCACTCGACACTGGGCAGTGCTTCGGTCGTCCAGAGCATGTTCATTGTTAAGGTGCCTAAAGACACACAAAACACAGAATACAGGTTAAACAACATCTATGGTAGGGGTATACGCTCCCCTTATAAAAACACAACACTGAAGCCATACTTTTATCCACAGTGGGAAAAAGAGACACCTTGAAACTGTACAAAGAAAAGTTAAATATGCTTATGCGTTTAGTGAAAATTATGTATGTGATATACAGAGACCCCTCCAATGGCAGAAAATGGCATTGTCTCTAAGCTTATCAGTTATTACAAAAAAATATTTCCCCAAACCATTTACAGGATAATAGTAGAAATCACTAGATGTATTTCATATACTCATGCCATTTTTTTTAAAAAAGGGTACCTTATAAATACATGAACCAAAAGTAATTCTGAAGAGAACAAAGGCAATTCTCTATTCCATTGCTGTTAAAACAGTCTGTGGTTCCTATGATGTTATTTAGTGATACCTTATTTCACCAGGATTGGTGTGAATTATGTAAAGATGGCAAATTATCATCCCGTGGAAACATCGATACTTATGAAGAATGATCACTTGCTGTTACTAATAAATAAAGTACAATGAAGATTCTGGTAATCAGAAGCCAGGGTCCTATCTGGGAGACATTTATCCTAATTTTACACAAAAGTGGTGAAAGATAAGACATTCTCACCATCTTACTCTAATCTTGATTATGTATTAGCCTGTTGTTATGATTATTATTATGGAACAGTGTTTAAAATAATCTCTTTAACGAGGGGTATGGTAATACGCCAAAAATAATTTAGGAGAGCCGCATCTTCAACGAACATTAAAATATTCAATAATATGTACTTTGCTATTTGTATTATGTAATCTATTTACCGCCTCCTAAAATTAAAAAAACATAATCTTCACATAATTTAGTATCTTTTGGTGGGTCTATTTCACCAACGAACAAATTAAGGCAGCAATTTAAGAGATGTTCTCATCAATGCATATAAATGAAATACTGAACAAATTATTCAGAAAATTAAATAAGAATTTATATATTTGTCTATCTGGCTTCAAGCACCATTTAGAATGGTGTAGTAGTCTAAAAAGTTTAGGACAGCCCTAAGTGTACTGAATTCAACAAAGATGTTTTTTGTGTCCATTCAAATCATTTACCTGTATTTTTTTAAATTAGTAACGAAGCAGAAAAAATATATAGACATATATATAAAACACATATGAAGAAGAATTAAAATGGTGTTTCTCAGAAAGAACTGATTTATAAGAAAGCAAGATCTAGGTTCCACAATTAGAAACCTTTGTTCCATTCTGCCCCATCCTTTGATAAATTAAATCAGTTCCTTTCAATACCTCCTCACTGATCATAACAAGAAAACCTCCATGTATCTTGGCGCACTTGTCATTCTTGGTTGAAAAGAAACTGTGGACTAAAATAGCGAGGTGTATAAGGTCAAGTTTGAGGTATGTGGTCAGAGTGCAGGAGAGGCCCTTCACTACACCTGTCTGCTCTAAGCTTAGCTCCATTCGGTTCTGTTAGGAACCTAACTGTAACGAGAACTAAAATCCACTCATGCTTTCTGGAAAGGAGGCATGGAAAGAACCAGAGGTTGGCTTATGATGTAAAGTGTCACTAATTCTTAATTAACGGGCCATTTA
>NC_062562.1:133579681-133604681 GCF_022837055.1 Prionailurus viverrinus | reverse complement strand
TATATACACTGCCAAGCTTAAAAAAAAAGGTTTTTGTAATAAACCTAATACACTTATCTTCATCAACTAATGGCTCTTGAATAGATTGATATTTTTGTGGACACTACTCATTCTGCCTTTCCTCACAGAGAATATTTCTACCTCTGAATCTCAGATCATGTTTTATTTGCTGGCACCTGTGCATGCAGACTCAAGAACACTAGTCTGCTAACTGGAAAGCTATCTTGTAAACCTTTTGGTTTAAGCTCTAAAAGTCAATCCACTTACATTCAAGCTGACTTAGGTCCAATGGAATGATAATTAATTTTGCAGTCAAACTACGCTAAAGTTTTGTCAGATGTTATTACACTTTGACATTTATAAGACAGTAATGAAGGAGTAGTATGAAATGCTTTTAGTGATCTAGTGAGATCTTCAATTAGTGGTCAGAAAAAATGGTTAGCTTCTGTCAACACCTACTTCTTCAGTAAAATTCAGAAATTTTCCTAATCACCTTTTTAGCCTGGGCTTTCTTCTTTGTGTTTTGGTTTTCTTGCCTTTATCTTTGTTGCTACAAATAACAGTTTCGAACTCAGTCTTAATTCAACAGAAAAGAAAAACTTCCTTGAATACTAAGGAATACACATCAGACTAACAATATATATGTACATAAGCAACTGTCCTCTATTAGCTTTTCATTTGGTGCTGGGCAAAAGCAGAAGGATTCTACTAGTCTGTTTGAGATATAATGTGAGAAAGAATTTGGGACTCTTAGTGTATTTTCTACTATCCTTTATTATTTAACATATGTAGGCTAAATAGTAATAACAAATGGATTCCTTTTATTTCAAACCAATGGATAAGTTGTCTGATGCCAGAGTAAAGCTCAAGCTATACATTTATTTTTAGTGCATTTCAGAAATAAAAATGCCACAATATTTTCTCCAAAAACTTTCATAATAAACACTGGATATAAAATTTCTGGGAGAGTAGCAAACACGGAAACTGAGAACTGAAAACCTTTCACAGTTTTTTGGCTTGTCTGACATTCCTCTAAACCTCAACTCTCCCCCATAATGACAAAAGAAAAGCAAAATATCCTTTCCAAGAAAATCTGTATTAGTGGTGATGTCTTCATTTCACTTTCCACACAGACACTACACTGTTTTCTGAATAACTGAACTTAATTAATTTCATAAAATATATTATTTCTTTTTACATTTCCCATACACTTTAATAAAAAGACAGTACCAGTATGGAAATGTATCTAATAAATTTTTTTCAGTATACCGGTATTACATCTATTGACAGAATTTATCTTTGAGTAAGAGAATCTAAAGCAGATCATAACAAAAATGGACTAAAAGAAAGACCTTACAATCTACTGTCATTTGTTCTGTCATCTCTATAAAGTTAATGGTTTGGAAAAATGGTCAGCCTTTGGAACCAAAGTTGATATTTAATTGAAAGGAAATGCTTTTTTAATTGTAATTTCTCCCCCCACCCCCGCACCTCTGTAATATCTTTAGTTTTTAAAAAATACTGGCATGAATGTGAAAAAAGAACCAGGAAGCCAAAATGAGGGTTCATGTTCCTCTGCTTGTTAGTAATAAACATTTAGATAAATATTTGAGATGAATAAAAATGTTCCTTTCCATGTGCTATAAAGGAAATCACACTGAAGGGAAGATATGTACATTTTCTCAAAAATTCTTAATTTTGTCAGAAAGAACAACTTGGAGGAATAACATGGTGACTGGGCTAGTTCTATTTTTTAAATGACCACATTTACGAAATAGTAGCAACAGTCCTCTTAATGATCTTAATGATAAGGAATAACACGACACATTGATAAGGATGAATGTATTCAAATGAAGAAATACGAAATTAGCTGGATCAGTTTCACGTCCAATAAAATGGTAGCTCACTACTGTTTTGGTATAATAGTCATGAAAAATTTATTTAAGGCCTTTTCCAAAAGCCATAGCAATACAGGAAGCAAATTTTCTTTTAGTTGGTCAGAAATGAGAAAAAGTTTAAAAGAAAATCCTTGCGGAAGTCTTACTGTAATTCTGTTATGAAGTTATTATGATGCCAAGTACTTGTGCCTTGTTGTTAAGGTGCTTTTACTCTATACCCTGTAGTCTACCATTTGTAAACACATCTTTTTGATGTTTCTGCCAACATCCTGGCAACAAAGCAGTGCAATTTCAAATGAGCTAATTAACTTAATTGTTGATGAAGCATGAAACAGTTCATTCACCCTGTTAGCTGCTCCATGACAACATAAGAGTCTGAGCCTGTGAAGTTACTCATCTCCATAAACCTATCTGTAGCTCTCTGTTTAGATCTCTTGTATGGCAGAATTGTGTGTGGAAAATGTTTCATAAAAGATGCATATTCTTATTTGAAAAGGAACCTCTTAAAATTAAACAAAATTATCACCGTATGAAGAAATTAAGGACACACAAAGTTTTGATTTTAAGCTAGAGAAGCCATAGAATTTATCATACAACTATACAGCCATGGGTGTTTCGCTCTGATCCTGAGGGTAACAAGTAACAAAGGTAGATGAAATACAATTATTTCTGAAAACTTTGGTTCCTATTAAATTTCATCTTTTCATTCTTATTGTTCAATAAATATGTTAAATATCATTATTTAAAGGAAGTAATATCAAGTTTGCGATTAAAAAAAATAACCCTGTAAAATATTGGGTTGAAATGTGGATATATTACATGACGCCTCATGTAATTTTACTTAAAATTTTTATTAAAAACTTGAAATTTAAGTGAATCCTGCACACGTTTCCCAATTATTAATGGCACTATTACAGTAGGGTAGTATTTTTCATTCTTTAAAAAACCCCTATCGAATGACTTGTAAAATATTTTGATGGAAAGGTAGAGACGGACAGTCGCCTTCGTAGCCTGACTTCGGTCATGCACTTGTTGGAACACACAGAAAACTCAGAGGGGGTTTATGATGGACCTTTACTTCCCCCTTTCAGCTTTCTCTTGTTTATTTTCAACAGTGCGCTTGAAACTCCCCCAGAACCCACCCCCTTCCCTAAAAAAGGTACGAAACCTACTTTAAAAACTGTCCAAAATCTTCACAAATGCTTTCACAGCCTGGCCATTTGCAAACTCCATGGCCGTACAGAGTGTGAGAAGCCCCAGTCTCCTCGTGTGACGAGCTGTAGCAAAAGAACACGGCGTCAGAGTCATCTCAAAAAGCCATAATCGTTGCAGGCTGCTAGCGCCTGTCAGGTTACGATCAGTGACAAACAGGTCAAAACAGGTCAATTCAGCTCAGAGCAGTCAGAAAAATTTAATCGTTCTATTGAATAGTTCAACTGCCAAGGCTAGATGATGTTCCAATTAGAGGAGAAATAGAGCCAAAGATGACTGTTAATAAAGGATGAAAAACTAAGAGGACTGTATAATATCATATGCTAATCTTGCCATATGACCTTAATGTAACATTTACCTCTAAATAAAAAATATATATATTCACATGTGGTCAAGTGAAATAAACCTGTGTTTTTAAGAAGGTAATAGGACATCCACCATAAGATTTTTGAAATGCGCTTTTTAAAGAAGATATGGACCTTTAGGATCATTTAAATTGTTTAATATTTATGTTTGAGCCATATTATTTCCACTAGTTACTGCTGATTTTAAAAAATCTACTTTGGAAAAGTACTCATTAGCTATATCCTTCTATAATTACCAAAGACTTTTGATAAGTGAGTATTATATCAGATGGAGAGAGCCTAGAAAAATCAACCAACTTCTGCAGTATATAACCATCAAATTATCTCAATTAAAACAATAGCATGAAAGCATTCAGAAGCATACCGTTTGTTAACAATGAAAACTAACAAGAAAAATTTTTCATGATACTCAAATGAAGACCAGAAACACCACCAAACTACAGCATTCTATTTTAAAGTGTACTGTAATTAAATATAGGTTTCTTAAAAAAAAATTCTTTGTGAGAAAGAATTTGTTACAGCTAGGCAGACATTCATATTACATAAGAGAATACTACCAACCCACTACACTCCAATGTGAAGTTTAGAGCAAAATACCATAGGAGCCTGAGTCACTCTGTTAAGAAACCCTACATTTATGTTTCATCCTTTAAAAATATAGTTTTTATGTTAAGCAATATTCTAGCTTACATATTTTACATAAATTGCTTTAAAGGACTTGATTAGATAGAGCTACATGCTTGAAACAGGGGCAGTAAATGGACAAGAGCACCTGGGTTCTCCTTTTATAAAGGCAGTTTTTACACAACTAAAATAAAACAAGAGGTTGAAAATTATCTAACATAATGTACTCAATGTTGGTAACTGAAATCAAGTAATTTTTCCCTATGAATTTTGAGTCAAATTTACTCAGAGTTAGCATCATAAGTTTATTTTTTTATGTAATTGCAACTTCCCTCATGCTCTAATAATAATAATAATAAAAAAGGTATACCAGATATTCTGTCTTCTGGTTTATTATGCCTGTAATTGTACCCTCATGTATATGGATTCTCTGATATCTATGGACATGTTCTTAAACATATATTAAGTACGTGTTTTTAAACATTTACTAAGGGGGATATGTATGCATCTTTAGTTATTTGAAAGGGGTTCTTAAGTTTAAAAATGGTAAAATGTTCTCATTTCAGCAATCCAGCTCATCAAAACAGATTAGCCATAAAAATATGTCGATACAGTAATTCCATATGCACTTATTAAAAAATAACTTTCTTCAGGCCAATTCCCCACCAAATCCATCAAATCCCTGGTATTTGAGCTACTTTCTGTAATGAAAATAATATATAAGGTAAATAACCTAAAGGGTTTTATTTAATTTGTTTTACACATTTTTCCCCTGTTAAGTACAGATCATAATCCTCAGTTTTATGAATGGTGGAAGGAGAGGTTGGCGACAGATAAATATAGAACAAATCTCATGAGATTTACCTGTCCCGCCTTGCACTTAGAACTGAAGACTGTCCATTCACTATAGAATGATGGGTTATTGGTGGTGACGCTTTGGAAGTGGTGGAGGAGGTAGTCGAGGAGGAATTGTTAGTAGTGAGGTCTAGCCCTCCATGTTTAATGCCATTGTCTTCCATACTGTGAACTCCAGTCACTTCTTTCCATAACTGCTGAATCTCAGCAGGACTTAAGCCAGCTACAAAACGAAAGAAAGCCCCACTAATATAACAAGGTAAAGTTCATATAATGAGCTTAGTGTTATTACTGGATTAATGCCAACAACAAAAGTGATGTTACCAGCATAATTAATATACAATAATAATTCACTTTACACCATCAGCACCATAGCCTTTCTCATGAATAATCAGTTATTTGTTAAAGACTACCATTTTGGGAATAGTACTGGGAATAATAGTATTGAAACTATCAAGGATTAATGGAAAAAGCCAGCAAGTTCTACTTGAAAGTTAAACTATTTAACAGAAGCTTTTACTTATTGCTAGTGTTAAGTTTTTATCAGTAAGGAAATGAAAAAGAAACAGATTTTGAAATGAGATATATCAAAAGAAATGAAAAGAAAAAAAGAAGTAAGGAGGGTAAACAAAAAATTTGTCAGGGAAAAAAAATGTCAGGGAAAAACAGTAAACATCCAACTCAGAAAAAGAATACATTTGACAATTAACTTTGACAAAGTTACTTTGCTCTTTCTCAGACAGACAAACAAAATAACTGAGTTTCATTTGGAGGTCCTAAATAAGCCAATGTTCTTACCTCCATGGATCAATTAAACAGATAATATGAAAACTTCATTTTATGGACGATAGAATAAATGAGTACCCATTTTAAACAATGCCCTGTTTCAGATCATGGAAATTTACCAGATATATGAAGAATGAAAACAGAAAATCAAGGCATTTTAGCTTTTAACTCTAATTCCGAAATAAGGAATTGAGAGATTACTGTTTACTTATTATAAGTCAAATATATAACAGTACTTATATATGCCAAGTACTATGCCTTCACGGATTCTTTCCATACCTTATGCTCCTTAATCTTCACTAAATCCAATGAGTTCATAACTGTATTTCAATCGGTTCATGGATAACAAAGCAAAGTGAGGGAGAGGTTCAAAAATGTATCCAAGGTCACAAAGCTTCTATGTGGTAAAGCTTTGATTTAAATCCAGGCAGTTTTATTTGAATGCCTTTTTTCTTAAAATATTACATTAAAAATAGGAAAACTATTGAATAAAGATATACAGGGGGAAAGGCAGTTGTAACTATGGTTGCTATCACTTATTGACCATCTGCTGTAGTCTGATGCTTTACATTCATAATCTCAATTAACTTCACTTGAAGCTAGGAATCATTCTACTTGACAGATGAGGGCATGGCATGGAGGTTTAAAAAGATGAAATATGTTACCAAATCACTATGCTCACAACTGGTGGACAGAATTCAAACTTAACGCACTGCTGCTCCAAAATCTAGGTTCTGCATATGTTACGTGTATCTGCAACATCTAACACAAGGACGGAAGTACTAATCCAATACCCCCACTCCCACAACCCAGCACACATCTACATCAGATGCTACAGTGATGCCAATCAATCAAGAGGTGTGGGGGAAGTGAGCAGGATCGAACAGGCAGGGGAAACTAGGGGAAGATAACAGAACATGATGTCAAGCAGAGTCAGCCTGCTCGCCCTTCCCCCTGCAACTAGGAAAACCATCAATCTAGACATAGTAGTAAGTAGCCCAAAGTGACAGAAGAATTCTCACTGCTCCAAACATAACTTCTGGTCAAATTATTCATCACAGTGGTAACCTTAAATTGCTATGCCTATCACAATTTCTTACAGATAGTTTTACTGAAAACTATCATTTTGGTGATTCTGGCTCCTGAAGATTTTAAAACAGCCTAAGACTGAAGAAAAGACTGGATAACTCAGGTTTCCAGTTATTTAAAACTATTTTTTTTCTACATAAAAGAGGATGGCTTAATAAACTAAGGTATCACTCTGGTTATACGGGACATAATTTCTATATAAACATCATTAATTATTGCTTTAACCCAGGATTCTGAAACTTACCTGACTGTAACTTTTTGATTACCTGTCTGTATGAATTAGGTGTCCTAACAGCAAAACTCCATTAACCAATCCTTTTACATAACAGCTTTTACACATCTTCTGCATGCGAGCCCTCATTACCTCACTCTGCCTCTCTGCCCCACCGTCCACTCTTGCCTGGTGTGCAGTTACCCTTTCCTGTCTTCCTGCTTTCCCCTTGCCTTGCTATAATTTACTTCTCGTCATATATCAGTCAAAATCTATCTCTTTAAATGTAAATTGGGCAATGGCATTTTCCAGACAAAGCCTCCAATGGCTTTCCAGAACACTTAGAAAAAAACACAAGAAAAGAAAGGGAACACATAACAACAAAAAACCCTACTATGGCCTGTGAGGTGCTGGCATTTATTATCTGGGTCTTGCCTGCCTCTCTGACCTCATCTATTGCTCACTCTGTACATTTCGCTCTGTTATACTTTCTTCTGCATCTTAAAGGCAGTAAATATTTGCTCCCTTTCCAGCTTTTGCTCTGGCTGTTCCCACAGCACAGGTGATTTTGGGTACAGATCTCCTCATGACTTCCTCACTTCACTCAGATGATTCAAGGCTCACCTCCTCTGAGAGGTCTTAGACCATGCTTTCAACTACTGCCCCTCCCCACCTATAGTCTCTGAAACTATAATATTTATCTGTTTTACTCGTTATCATCAGTCTCCCTCTTCTGCAATTTAAACTTAAAATGGTAAGAGTAGGGATTTCTTATTTTACTTATCTATCTCCAGTGCCTAGAAGAGTGCCTGGTATGTGTTCGATGAATAGTAGTTGATTTAGTTGATTATAACAGATTCATAGAGTTTTTGTAGGCATTTGGTTTTCACATGGAAGTTCTGTGGCTCTTGCGGGGCATACTATTTATGAGTACTTGCAATCCTGTAAGGCCAATATCTAAAGAATTATAAACTAGTTGATTCTAAAGATCGAGTGGCTGATAAAATTTTATACCTTGGCTAAAGACTCTTAGATGTTTTTAGAGACTATATCAGTTAGAGATGTTATTAATAATTCAGTTTTTGAATTTTATTAATAATTTAGTTAACCTAAGTATCCACTTACCTTTTAAAAAGCAGACTTCTATTATACTATTCATTTGTATGGAAAATTAGTGGTATCAGCATGATATCACAATGATATGGCAACAAATACTAAGCACATAGATGTTTGATGAATAAATAACCTATTCGCTATCCAAATAATGATTCTTAATTAAACGAGGAAGGAAGTGGTTTTTAAATATTACAGATAAGGGGCAGAGAATAGATGATGTCAAAAAGAGACTCCTGTTAGTAGAAGTGGTTCCCCAAAGTGTCTGCATATTAGACTCACTTGGGGACATTTTAAAATTTCCAATGCCCTGACCACAGCCCAAACCAATTAAATCACAATTTCTGGAGGTAGGACACAGGTATCAGTCTGTTTCTGAAGCTCCACCGATGATTCCAACGTGCAGACAATTTTGGAGGAAAAATTTTAAAAGCAAACTGTCATATTGCTCATGAACAGAGTTTTCACACCTACAATTTACTTAGCTCTTTTCCATGGATACAAAACGATGAATATGAAACAACAAGCCAATCCGTTTTGTACAATTTTGAAAGTTTCGTGAGTTTTGAAGTTTTGAGGTTTGCGAAAATTAACTTATTTTCAGGCAGTAATGTAACACATTCAATACTTCCTAAACTGTGTTCTATGGGACAGTAGTCATCTGAACACTTCTAATCAGAGATCTAAGAGATCTCTGGTCTCTATCTTGGAGGCTCATGATTAATGTTAACATATACATCAGTTCCATGATGTCTAGAAACAAAAGAAACCCTTGAGTCTCTTCTTTAACTCTTTGTTTTACAAATCCATTTGAGGATAAAAAGAAAAAAAAAACACAACAAACTCTTTTTACAATTGCATTAATTTATTTCAGTTTTAAATAACGGGTGTGGGCTTAGGATTCATCAGGTGCTCTCCAGCCCTCCCATGAACTGCAGGCTGCCTGTTTATAAACTTAAGACTTGTTCCAAAATTAGCTTAGTTCAAAATTAAGCTTCTATTTATGCAGCCCCTTGGAACCCAACTCACTGCTCCAGTAGGTTCCTTTGTCTCTGTTTTGTTAGAAATTTACATGGTACTTCTGATATGCCAGTCACTTTTCTGCATGCTTCAGGTCTAATCTAATACCCTGAGCTACTATTATTCTCCCTATTTTAGAGATGAGGACACTGAGGAACAGGAAAGTTGAGTAACTAGCTCTAGAGCTAATGCACGGCAAAGCTCCTCACCTTTGTAGGTCATTGCTCACATAACCCTTTTTCAGGACTCCTTCCCTGGCCACCCCGTCTACAAGTTCAACCCCTACCGTTTCTAAGGTTTCTTTATTTTTTCCTATCCTGACTTAAAAAAAGAAAAAAAAAAATTCCCATAGCACTTAGCAGTATACATTTTACTTAATTTGAAATCTAAGTTCTGTGATGGCAGGGATTTTTGCCTGTCCTCTTGACTGCTTTGTCCCCAGTGCCTCTAGGAGTGCTTACAGTGAGTGAAAGCTCAATGTGTATTACGTAAAAGAGTTGTTCAATGACCAGAACAGTAGCAGTGCATAATCTGGGAATCAGTGGACTAGACCATCACAGAATAATAGTCAATTTAAAATCCCAAGTAAAGAGTATTCATTTTTCTCAGTAACTTATTTCAAGGATACATACATAACAATACTAGCACCAAAAAGTTGTATGATTATGCAATTTTAAAATTCCATGACCACAAAAAAATCAAGAAATGATGATGGATGATGGCTTGGACTGGCTCTCGTTCACTGCCAGTACTACAAATAAGCATTAAAAGGTTTGTTTTTCTAGGAGTTGAATGAATAAGTGGATGAATTCCTAATCAAATTGCATGTAATACCACAGGTAAAGCATTAAATAATATTCCTTAATCCTAGATTCATAATTTGTGGAGTATCTATTGGGTGAAAACCGCTGTGCTAAGAATTAATTAAAATTTGGTAATTCATATCTAGATTATACAGTCTTGGAGCACACAAGATTTAAAAATTCCAATATTTTACTTATTGGTAAAAATTACATTAGCAGCTTTTTCACACAAAAATGTCTTTTCATTTTTTATGTCTAGTAATTAATTTTTAATGTTAAATAATTTTATACATTATGATGTAAAGTAAGTCTACTGTGATTTTTTTAAATTAACTTATTTAATAGTACTCTGCTTATTTTCTAGAGTTACTTATAAGTAAAAGCAATGAAAGCAAATTTTGTAGAAGTATTTGCATCATTCACATATTTTATTGAACCAATTTGATATTTAGTAATTTGAATTCTTGGACTATTATCATGTAATTTTCACTTTCATCTTAAATTTTACATTTAAAAAAGTAGTATATGCACATGGCCAAAATAACAGAATCATAGAGAAGGTTATACATTGCAAAATCGAATTTCCCGAACCAGACCTGACTTCACGGTTCCTAGTTCTCTCCACAGGCAACCGTCATTCTGGTTTCTGGGCTATCCTTCAGAGACCTGTGTTCATTTATAATTTGCCAGACCTAACATATTATGGATTTATATTTGACTGGGGGCCTACTTTAACCTGTAGGTATAGTGCCCATCTTTAAAATGTATGTTTAATGAGAAGTGTACTGAATACATATTTTGCCCAAAAGCTGAATTACAAGGAGCAAAATAGCTATTTGGCTAAAACTGAGACCAAAGGCAAATATCACCACAAAGAAGGAACTTCTGGGATACCAGAATACAGGGTATATATATATTATATATATATACACACACATATATTTATATTTACATATTATTTATATTTACATTTATATATACAATCATACTATGATTTCACTATTAAAATTTTTAGAGGAGGCAGTTTTTAAGCTTGTGATTTATTTTACAAAACAGTAATTTCTCAGTTTTCCTCACCATGGAACTTTAATGGGTCAAAGTTGACATTCTGCTTTTGAGTCTTCCTTCAAGATACAAAGAGCTGACAAAAAGAACTTTAAAAAGACTTATGGCCTAAATGGAAGTAAATTCATTTTAATGTATGCATGCTGGTATATGAAACAATTCTGTGACAATTAGAATTATGATATAATTTAATATATCATTACTTACATTTCCTCAAAAATTAACACGCCTAATATTTCTCTATGTATTTAACTTGTTGTGAGTTACTTTTTTTTTTTTAAACGTTTATTTATTTTTGGGACAGAGAGAGACAGAGCATGAATGGGGGAGGGGCAGAGAGAGAGGGAGACACAGAATCAGAAACAGGCTCCAGGCTCTGAGCCATCAGCCCAGAGCCTGACGCGGGGCTCGAACTCCCAGACCGCGAGATCGTGACCTGGCTGAAGTCGGACGCTCAACCGACTGCGCCACCCAGGCGCCCCGTGAGTTACTTTTTATACATAAAATTAATAGCATTCATAGTTAACTTTGCAAAGTTTTATTCCTGCAATCATAAATGTACATCTAAACTTCAGCTTACTGATGGAGCTTTAGCATTGAAAACCCCAAAGGAGTTTCCCCTCCAAGTTACAGATTAAAGACTGACTGGTTTTTAAAAGGAAATACTAAGATGGTAACAATAATTCTGCGCCACATGCCTTGTCCATATTGTGGTGCTGTTACCTTGATTAGATACAAAGGTGATCTATGCAAGCACATGATTACAGGTTAGGCAAAAAAATCAAGATGCCAGAAGTGATGCTGAAGTATGCATTTGGCTACTTATTTATTTATTTTAGAAAGACAGCGAGTGGAGGAGAGGGTGCGAGAGAGAGACAGAGAGACAGAGAGAGAGAGAGAGAGAGAGAGAGAGAGAGAGAGAGAGAGAGAATCTTAAGCAGGCTCCATGTTGAGCATGCAGCCCAATGTGGGGCTTGATCCCCCACCCTGGAATCATTACCTGAGCCAAAAGGAGCAGGATAAAGAGTAGGATGCTCAACCGACTGAGCTTTGACTATTTAGATTTCCATAATCAGAGAATGAGTCAAAGCCAAATACCTGATTTTGACCGAATACTCATCCTAACGACAAACTTCAGCACATTCCTAACTCAGTGTAAAGGACATTCTTATACTTTACTTAGAAAGATTTCACTTTATTATTCAACAGTTCTTTCATTCCAAACTCATCTAGTTCTAGAAGGTGTTAGTTCAAAATAGTGCTGGCTAGATATTCTAGCATTTTCTGTTTGGTCTTTCAGATTGGTAACAAAAGTGTTATATTTTAAATAGCTTTTATACATTTAAAAACATGTAGAAAGTTGGAATGAAATAAAGTTTTTGCCACATATATTTTAGTCTCCACAGCCA
Source organism: Prionailurus viverrinus (assembly GCF_022837055.1). Taxonomy (NCBI): domain Eukaryota; kingdom Metazoa; phylum Chordata; class Mammalia; order Carnivora; family Felidae; genus Prionailurus; species Prionailurus viverrinus. Next base: position 133,592,231 of record NC_062562.1, on the reverse strand, counting down.
TAGTAAGTCTGTGAATATATTGTGTATTGGAATACACTGACTTCTATCTCATGCCAAAAACATGAGAAGTGCACGCACAATAATTTCCTATCTTCTAACCTGGAGACAATGGTACTGGGTCATGAAAATGTGTCACTAAATAATTACCAGCTGACATACAAACTGTACTATCTATGGAGTAAATAGCTTCATAATCAGTATTTTATTTGATATTGATTTACAGATCCATCCTTTTTTTATTTGACTTCTGTATACCTACAGTAACTCTATGTATGATTTTTATTTATTTATTTTTAAATGTTTATTTATTTATTTTTGAGAGAGAGAGAACAGGGGCGGAGCAGAGAGAGAGGGAGACAGTATCTGAAGCAGGCTCCAGCCTCCCAGCTGTCAGTGCAGAGCCCGATGTGGGGCTCGAACCCATGAACTGTGAGATCATGATCTGAGCCAAAGTCGGATGCTTAACCAACTGAGCCACCCAGGTGTCCCCATATATGCTTTTAGAGATGATAACTTAATTGCCTAATTTACATCAAAATCCAACATTATAGTAATATTCATGGTGACTTTAAATACTTAATATTTAAAATAATTTAAAGTGATATATTATGTCATTTTGTAACCTAGAGAAAAATGTTGATGCATCTCCCACTCCTATCAAAATTATTACAATTTTGTTACTTCTGTCTCATTCTCATACACTTATTTTATACATGGTTGAAGAAGTTGGAACTTTAAAAAGTAGCCTGAGGAAGCTGTGTTAAATCATGGGGGTAAATACTTCAAATATGGCATATTTTTAAAGATCATCATTGTGTATAAATAAATCCTACTTGGTGTTCCTGTGGTTATCATTCATGGCCAATCCATCAGCCAACCAAAAACGTGGTGCAAAGTGAACTGGGAAACTGACAATGAAAATATTTAAGATATTTTTATCTGAAATAACCAAGGGTTAAGGCAGAAATAATTCAAGGCTTCCATTATCTAACAATGACTTATTTTCTTTCTCCCATTCAGTTTTGGGATTCCAGCACCACCCCATGAAGTTCTATTCCTCTGCTGTGGCTGGTTTATCTGACACATTCTGTCTGTGTTTGGCTGATGAGTCTCCGCAGTGGCACTTTTCACACTTAGTCATCGAAGCGGTGAAAAACACAATATGACTTGCATGTATTTTGTTTAAAATATAAATATTCTGCTCAAACCCAGATGTGCTTTCAGATTTATTTCATTTTCCTCAATGTTCTCTATCTCGTGTGTGTAATCTCTCATATATTTAATGGAGAGTACAAATAGAAGAAAAGGAAAAAAAATTCTATTTTAAAAAAGCTCAGAAATTAGAGTAAATTTTCATTTGAAAATCATTAAAATCGTTGTATCATAATAAATTTCTTTTTTCAGCAAGATATTTGTATGTTTGCCTTGGAAGAATGTAGTTTAACAAATATATCGCACTTAGACTATATTTTACTTCTGTGGACTTCTGAGATTGAGTGTGAGCAAGGGAGGGATAGAGAGAGAGGAGACACAGAATCCGAAGCAGGCTCCAGGCTCGGAGCTGTCAGCATAGAGCCCGACGCAGGGCCCTAACTCACAGCCCATGACCCGAGCTGAAGTCGGATGCTTAACTGACTGAGCCACCCAGGCGCCCCTCTGTGAGCATCTATTTTAAACTTTCTTGAAATGTTTGTTTCAATGGTTTTACTCAAAATCATGGTAGACCTCGCTTCTCTCTATTGAGGAGAATCTTATATCATTAGATCTTAAACACAGATTTTATGTAAATTTTACTGAAAAAAAAACAATGGTATAAATTTATTGCTTCGGTTTTAGCATAGTTTCTACCAAAAAAATCCATGTTTATATTGAATTAATTTGTACATACCTTTCTTTTTTTTAAAACCTTATTTCTTCATTGGTCCTCAAATTATATTTATTTTTTCAAAGAACATAGTGAATAGAACATTCATTGCTATGGTGACACCATGGTTTATTTCAATTCTCTTTGGAATGGTCTAGAAAAGTGGGTTTATGGCCTTGTTTTTCTTCCATTATTTAATCTTTATCTTTTTTGATTTCCTAGGAGTGATTCAATCAGGTGAATCAGAAGATCTGAAATCAAGGGAAAGAGGGAATTCTAGGGAAAACATGCCATTGTGATAGTAATTTGATAAAAAAAAGTGAACAACATTTACTGTAATATTTTATTTTACCTTATTTTATTTTACTTTTAAAGTTTATGTATTTTGACAGGGAGAAAGATTGAGAGAGAGAGAGAGAGAGAGAGAGAGAGAGAGAGAGAAAGAGAAAATGAGAGGTGGGGAAGGGCAAAGAGGGGGTGGGAGAGAGAATCCCAAGTAGACTCCGGTGCAGAGCCTGATGTGGGGCTCAAACTCACGAACTATGATCATGACCAGAGTTAAAATCAAGAGTCGGACGTTCAACAGACTGAGCCACCCAGGTGCCCCTGCAATATTTTAAGTTTCGTGTGCCAGAAACAAGATTATGTGTGTTTTAAAGATAGTTTTTTATTTGCCTAATTTTATTTTTTTTCTATTTAATTGTTCTTGATTTTATTCAGAATATCCTATTGAGTCAGAAAGATGAACATAAAATACTACAACGTGAGCCCATTTGTAACAAATATAATTAGTCCATTTGGATTAAAGTTTGTTCCAACAAAATCCAAATGCAAATTAGAATATGCTTTTATGAAGTTTAATGATACATGACTTTTGCCTGTACCAGTAATTTTAGCACACAAGGAGTCATTTTGTTTACTATCATTGTTTTAAACTAAGAATGCTTTCCGTTTCCCAAAAGTTGAGTCAAATGATGAATATATACAATTGTATGATTTATAGTGTTGTATTATGGTACTATCTTATTGTATTATCAAAGTACATGCAAAGTTTTCTTATCCGAAAAATAAGGGGTGCCTGAGTGGCTCAGTTGGTTGAGCATCTGACTTTGGCTCAGGTCATGATCTGGCATTCATGGGTTTGAGCCCTATATAAGGCTCTGTGCTGACAGCTCGGAGCCTGGAGCCTGCTTTGGATTCTGTGTCTCCATCTCTCTCTGCCCCTCCCCTGCTTGTGCTCTGTCTCTCTCTGTTTCTAAATAAAATAAAATAAAATAAAATAAAATAAAATAAAATAAAATAAAATAAAATAAAATAAATAAAATAAAATAAAATGGAAGAAAATAAAATAAAATAAAATAAATAAAATAAAATAAAATGGAAGAAAAATGAATAAGAATACAATTGGCAGCTTTTTGAAGCTGTAATTTACAATATATGCACAGGCAATATTACTTTAGAGAAAATAAGGTCAATATGGTCCCACGATTTAGATGGGATTCTACAAAGCGTAGCTTGGAATGGAATATTCTCTATAGGAATACATAAAGGCTCCTTTTTATACTTAAGAGTGTTAGCATGAAGATTAGGAACTTTTAGGAACTTCTATATTTTTATTGATTTATTTTTATTTTAGAGAGAGAAGAGTGCGCAGGGAGGGGAGAGGGAGAGAGGGAAAGAGAGAGAATCCCAAGCGGGCTCCACACTTAGCATGTAGCTCAACACAGGGCTTGATCCCACAACTCTGGGATCATGACCTGAGCCAAAATCAAGAGCCTGGTCTTCAACTTGCCGAGCCAGACAGGCACCCTCTATCTTTTTTTTTTTTTTTTTTTTAAATCAGTTTTCTACCCAAACTGCTATCAGCTCACCTTTGTTAAATGGAATGTTGTTAGCCTTCCCACTGATCCAATTCCCTGCAGGTAGGTCTTCGGTGTACATTCGATAGCGCCTAAACTGTGTTGCCCTTATAAATTATTTTCCGCTCTAAGACTAATAAGGACGCACTTAATATCTAACAAAACACTTGGAAGTAGTTTCACTACACACCTGAACTCAGTGTGTAGTAAAATCTCTGAGCCTCAAGAAAACGGGCCACGCAGCCATGGCAACGATCGTGTTTTCACAATAAACCTGAAGGTCATAAAAACAAAACTTCTCGAGGGATAAGGCAGACAGGGCATGAAATGGTAGAAAGTGCCACACGAGGAGTGAAGTGTGCACACTTTGTGTGTACCTTGAGGCAGGGACTGGACAGGAAGTGCCGCCTGGCCAGGTGGGATGGAGATGAGGCCCTGACGCTGAAGGCTGAGCAGGTGCTGCTGCTGCTGGAGTTGTTGCATCTGGAGAAGCTGCTGCTGGAAGACAAGCTGCTGGGCTGCCAACTGCTGCTGCTGCTGCTGCTGCTGGTGCAGAAAAGCCGGCCCCGTAAACAGCAGGGAACACATGGTCTGCACACAGCTCTCATACAGAGAAATGCACACGCTCCTTTCACTGCCCCGGTGAGTTTCTGAATGGGCATCCCATGGTCAACGTTCGAAAGCAGAATGTGAGCAAGTTCTAGATTTTCGGTTGCCTTTCTTTCAAATATTACACAGCAGCAGAGAACCAAGGAACTTGCATGAAAGAGTATGGAACGAGCTTTAGAAAAAGTGTGCTACAACAAAGTGTCAGACTTTTAAAAAAAAATTGGCTTATTGCAGATGATGATAATAAGTTTATCTATACTAAAAAAATAACACTTTATAATGACAGTCAACTTCAACAACACTCTTCTCTCTCTTTTTTTTTTTTTCCAATTGAGTAAGTTTGATCTGCAGAGGCCCATGAATGTGGTCTCTGGTGATCTATTAGTAAACTGGATATAGCCTTCATAGGACAGGCCTGTTAGCTCTCTCTCTTCCTCTCTTCTCTTGTTGGAATACATTAAAGGCAGAATTATATGCAGGGCAAAAAAAAAGTGCCCTTATTATACGGAAAAGTATAACTTCCAATTTCGTGAGGCATTACAAGACAAACCAGAGTTCTCTGGACTCGGGAGGGTATGACGAGGCAGTCACAACTGCAGAGACAGACAAGCTGCTGGGGAAGACCTTTCCTTTTTAGTTTGGGGAAAAGAGAAACTTCTGATGCGCTCACTGGAAAACAGACTGCATAATGGAGCAAGTCATGTGGATTGCCCAGAGCCTCCGGAGAAATAAGGGAGCAATTTCTATTCTGTAGTTGATGGCTGTCTGAAATTCTATTCACAAATCCAAACAGAAACAAAGCCTCAGGAGGTCAAAACTGTTTCCTGTACGTTTGCATAATGGGCAGCTTGAAGACAACGGCTCTGATACCTGCTGATCAATTTAACTACTTCAACATGTTTTGTTTGTATTATGTTTATATTTGATGCAGTTTGCTGACAAGTGCAAGCTCGGCCTGAGAAGCCAGCTTGTCAGTTTGATTTATGAGCATATCAAACTGTAACTTTCTACTCGCCACTCCAAACCTACAGTAGCAGTTCATTAATCAGGGGCCCGTGACTTTGAAATCTGTGTTCCACCGGTTTCTCCCCTAGCCCCCCACCCTACCCCGCAACCACGGGCTACATTTGCATGCATGTTCTCTGAGCTGCGCCACTGAGAAAAATAAGGTTCCCTCACCAACTTAGATTCTCGGTGAATACAAGATAATCAGTACTTTGTCCACCACAGAGCTTGCTCTTTGTACACTGTGATTCATTAGTGAACATTAGACGACAGACAGCAGCATTGGATTGTAACTCTCAAGTCCCATGCTACAAAAAAGGAGAGCAGGAGAGTTCTACTGTCACTGTTTTTAAGCTGGGTAAAAATGTATCATAATGCATCTTTGATAGGAGAGCCTTGCGCTAGGAAGATCTCAGGCCGCCCTGGCCTCGAGGCACCCAGTCCCCACCTGGCACCGCTGCGCCCTGCCGGTGAGCCCGACGGCAGGTGGCTCCTACCTCTTTCGCCTGCTTGCCAGGATGCGGCGGCGGCGGGGGCGGCTGCTGCTGCTGCTGCTGTTGCTGCTGCTGCTGCTGCTGCTGTTGCTGCTGCTGCTGCTGCTGCTGCTGCTGTTGCTGCTGCTGCAAAAGCTGAAGATGTAACTGCTCTTGCTGTTTCTTGTAAAACTCTTGTAGTTGTTGCTGAATAAACCATTTTGACTTTAATAAATAAAGGCAAAAGTTTCATGTATTATAAATCTCCTAAACTCTTCTAGACTGGCATATGGTAGAGTATCCATTAAGGTTCACCTCCCAAGAACAACAAAAAATATGCAGTGGATGCAAGGAGACACATCTACATACATTTGGTTTTTCCAAGGCAGCTCTGAAATTTTCCAATCCAGAATCCAAAAAAATCCTAAACAGGAGGGCATAGGAAACCTATATTCTAATGGGCCAGAACCAAATGAATACCCTAACTGATTACATCGGAAGTCCCAATGGGATATTCAAATAGGTTATATACTCTACCATTTATAAGAACCAAATATATGGCTACATAAAATCAGGTTGTTCAATTCCTATCGGGGAAAATATTTTAATCCATCAGACGTACAGAAGAATGTTAGACTTAGAAGTAGAAGCAACTGGCCTGTGGCCATCAGCCATAGAAGACAGCAAAGCGATTAAATCAGTAAGAATCTGGGTAAAGCACATTGTTTTCTCTAGGTTAAGTAAGTCTACAACATAAAGTCCACTTTATACACAGTCGAGGCCCATAAGGTTCGTATTGGAAATGCTAGTCTTGTCACTAAAAAAAAGATAACTTTCATGGGTTAGTAACTTGGCTGCTTAACTTTGTTTTTATAAGTAGATATTCTCTATGCCTAAACACCAAGTATATTTTGGGAAGGAAAACATAGGATGTTACCTTCCCTATCGCAACCAAATGGCCAGTTTAAATCTCATACTTCCACGAACATAAAGGAGTCCTGAAGTGTTAACGAGTTTTCAAAGCAAGAATTATCTAGAAGTCCCTTTGCACTCTTACTGGCAAGTGTACAAATCAAATGCTCCTAAGCATATGAATACTAAACTATTAATTTATTCCATGTTGAAGTTACGCCTCTCTCTGCTCTTACTGTAGACTTTGATGAATTTAAAAAGACCGAGGGATCTAAATTTTTTGATGTAGTTCTGCAGTCACAATGTGGCATGTATGTTCTTGCATGCTGATCAGCTGTCCCTTCAAGCGGAAAGTGACCGGCAAACATGCCCACGGCACTGTTGTCAGAGGCGCACACGTGCGCCACATGCCAGGACACCAAAGCAGGTAACCCACATTACCTGCTGCAGCATGACCGCCTGCTGCTGCTGGAGGAGGGCTTGGAGCTGCTGAGGAGACAAGACTTGCTGCTGAAGAATCTGCTGCATTTGCTGAGGGGTGATCACCTGGGGAGTCATCATGGCCACCGACACAGGCACCTGGGCAGGGACAGAAAGAGAAGGGGTGGTCATAACCAAATGTCTGCTCACCGACTTCACAGCTATAGGTCACCGCTAGTAAATCCTTTAGAAATGACGGCTCATTGTTTTGACATGATATCTGCATATTACTTAACTCTTTGAAAATACTATTAAAGTGCCACAGCATGTAGACACTGGCCCCCAGAGACATCAGATTTCATCAGATGCTATCTTTACATTCCTTACTTACCTCACATGTATTACGCTAAGATGTTGGAGCTTTGACTAGCATCGTGAAAAACAAACAATTAAATGTCAGGGTTCTCAATACTTCCTAATTGATCATCACACCGACGTCATAGTGTTATCAACGTAAAGCCTTTGGCAATGGTTTCAAGGTAGGATTATGATAAATAATAAAGATTAAACAATTTGAAAAGTATGCATATACATATCTGTTATCAAAGCTAGTAAAAAGAATGTATGTAGAATGTACTTACGCATAAAACATAATCACCATCTTCAAAATTTTATGGATATATGTATATCAAATATATAAATATTAGAAAAATATGTATAGTAATACATATTACTTCATGAGTATATGTCTCAACTCATATAGGATGTATATACACATGTGTTTCCACAAAATAGCAACCCAGACAGGTCCTCTCAAAGAAAAAATCATAAGCCAAGTATTCTTCTCTAAACATTTTCTTATGTTTCGAAGCTAGCTAAACTTATACTAGGGGTTCTGGAAGTCTAAAGATTATTCAAAGGTGATTCATTAAAATTAAAAAAAAAAGTATTTTTGCTTAAAATTGTCTTTCTTTTCAAGGTTCTGAGAATTATGGAGTCAAAAGGAAAAGCAAATAAGGAGGAAGAGAAAGAAACAGGAGAAAGTGGGGGAGGGGGCAAGGAAGATACAGAGTGAGAAAGAGCTAGAGAGGACGTTCTAAGGAAAGAGAATGGCAGGAGGGATGAGCGGGACAAAACCTTGTATGAAAAAGCCTGTGGTAGATGGTCAGCCCGGCCACAGTCATGCTGTTGGGGGGCGTTGCTTGTATTAACCAGCATGGAATCAAACAACTTGTCAACCTGCCCAGTTTGCAACCTTTGAAAAGGCGATCACTTTCTTTCCTAGAAAGAACAATCTACTTTTACTGTAAATAAAAACATGTATTTACATAAATACTGCTTTAGAACAAATGCATGGGACAACAATGTGTCTTGGAAAACAGAAAAAGATTAATAGACTATTTTAAATAGTCATTTTAACATAGTTCAAACTTTTCTGGCACTTCATGTTATAAGGAAAGGAGAAATCAATAATGAAAAAGAAGTGAGGAGAGAAAAAATAAAAGAAACCTGGGGTGAATAAAGTACCCACCCCCAAACACAAACACTTCATATTTAATACTAAGAAATAACTTTGTCTTGTCTATTCCGTGCTGATATCTCAAAACATGGATTGATGAGATCTAGTTTTATGACAAAAAAGAAGCACATTGTGATGGGAAAAAACTCAGTGATTATCTGAGTATTTCTGGATTATTTTAGAACATACTGACATGTTATAGGTTACTACATTTGAATTTCTCATAATAAAAGGCATTCTGAAATATGTGCTATAAAATTTATTGACCCAATGGGTTGCCCAAGTGTTTAGTTTTTAAAACCTGAGTGGCCAGTTTACTTAACTGTTTATTTCTCAATAAACAAATATAATGGTTAGGTAAGTAGTTTAAAAAAAACCTACCACAAAGATGACTTTTCTTCCACCAATTATTTACCTCCTACCATCTCTAAATAACAAGGAATCAAACCAAAATTAAGTCAGGGTAAGACAGAAATGTTAAGCTTTAAAAAGGCTGCCAATCCAGATAGACAAAAAGACAGACAGATACTACACTTATATAGACAGATACCACATATATGTAGATAGATATTATGTATATGTAGATGGACAAATACATACATATAGATATACATACACAGAGATATATACCTCATATAAATTCAATCATGTGATAAAAACTTGCCACACTTCTCTCATCGAAGCCCTGTATCACTTTTTAGCGTATGGAGAGCTTTCACTTAATTATCTCTACATCTGGGGCCCCTGGGTGGCTCAGTCAGTTGAATGACCTACTCTTGATTTCAGCTCAGGTTGTGATCTCACGATTCATGGGAATCAAGCCCTACATCAGTCTCCACACTGACAGCACGGATGCTACTTGGGATTCTCTCTCTCCTCTCTTCCTGTCTCTCTCTCTCTCTCAAAAAAAAAAAATAAACTTAAAAATTATCTCTATATCTATAATGAAAAGTACTTCATATGTGACTGATATCAAATGCACTTTTTGAGAAAATTTTATGAATGGAGGACTGCCATAATATACTGCAAGTTAGAGTTAGATTTCAGCTTATACAAACTGTAGGACTCTTTAAAACACACACACACACAAACTTTGGAGTACCTGGGTGGTTCAGTTGGTTAAGCATCTGACTCTTATTCTTGGCTCAGGTCATGATCTCACAGTTCGTGGGTTTGAGCCCCCCTCAGGCTCCATGCTGACAGTGCAGAGCCTGCTTGGGATTCTCCCTGCCTCTCTCTCTGCCACTCCCCTGCTCATTCTCTATCTTTCTCTCTTAAAATAAATAAATAAACATTAAAAAAATTTAAAAAATTAAAGAACACAAACTTTATTAAAAGTAAATAAATTATTATATAATATGTACAGAAAATTATCCGACTCTATAGCTTGTTGCAACAGTGACTCCTGGTGTACAGGCAAATTTAAGTAAGTATTCTACCTTTGCATTTTATTGTATTTTTACTTATTTAATTTTTTTCTCAATGTTTATTTAATTTTGAGAGACAGAGAGAGACAGAATATGAATGGGGAAGGGGCAGACAGAGAGAGAGCCACAGAATCCAAAGCAGGCTCCAGGCTCTGAGCTGTCAGCACAGAGCCCGATGAGGGGCTCAAACTCACAGACTGAGATCATGACCTGAGCTGAAGTCAGAGGCTTAACCGACTGAGCCACCCAGGTGCCACACAGACTGTATATATATGACAATATACAGGCATAAAGATAGGTAGAAAGACAAGCCAACTAACACATAATGAATTGAACACTCTATTTCCATAAATATGTACTTAAAGCAGTTTTTCCTGTAACAAGTGTTAAGTTAGATATTATATGTATTATTATATGTTACATGTAGACAACTCCACTTGCTTCTTCAGAAATTAGTAATTTTCAAAATGCAAAACTTCTGCATTTCAAGCAACTCATTTTAAGTAACACATTTCCTTTGCTCCTCCTATATCACTTTTGTTACAACCTCTGTGCACTTCTTTGCTATTCCAAACTACTGGAAGAATTCACTGACAAAGATGGATAGAGACTAACTGAGTACATGAAAAATTTGTTTGGAGATTATGCTACTTGATCTGGTAAAACAGGTAAAACCAGCATCATGTTTGAAAATACATGGATACCTTTCTGAATCATACATATCTTTGTAAGTCCAGTGTTAGGCTTAAGAAAATATTCTCCTCTGGATATATAATTTTGTTCATGCAAATATTCTAATAAGGGACAAAAATTTAGATACATCATGAAGGAGGGGAGGGAGAGGTTACCTCAGGTATTATCAGGTGAGAAGGCAAATAAAAGTCTGGAGGGGTCTAAGAAAACACGAAACATTATACAGCCACCAAATGGGAGAAACAGCTGGTTCTGAATGGCTGTCCTAGGAAAACGGTAGTCTGTCAGTTAAAATCTTCAAAAGTAAAGGAAGGGAATGGAGTCAACTTTGGTTAGGAGATTTGTCTTTCTCTCTTGGTATTTACTATACTGACAGAACTAAAATTCCCCACAAAGATGGACCAAATAAGGGTTTCCTTTGCCCTTTTTTTATTTTCTCATAGGTGAATTAAGCATACATCTGATGTGTTGTTCTGTGTGCCAAGAAGTACTGGGTAAATGGACATAATGTTGTATTTTCTGAAAAGAGAGAGGAAAAATTCTGAAGCGGTCCTGAAATAAGTCCAAATGGTAAAAAGTCAAAAGTATTTAGGTATTATCCTAGAACAGATGATGACTTTAGTTTAAAACATTATAAATGTGTTTATATTAAACTTCTGAATGTACCTCACTGAAGGAGTCAAAAGTTATCGAGACAAGTGCAAAGATCACGTCTCGCTTCAAATGAAATCTAAAGAATTATTGTAAGAGTTATGAAAATGGTCCCCAAGTTTTATTTGCTATAATAAGCCCACCATCTTTTTACATTTTAGTTCAATTGGAGCATTTCTGAATATGTTGGGTTTGCATATAAGCACGCCACTTAATTAAACATCCTGAGTATATGTGGGTGATTTGAACTGTTCTTAGCATAGTATCAGTCTAATTCTTTCTTCACTCAATGTGAATTAGGAAAAAAAAGAAAAGTCACAACCTATAGGTGAGGCTTACAGTAAAAAACAAAAACAAAAACAAAAACAAAACCCACATTATTTCCTTGGTAACAGGGTCTGCTAACTATTGGTTCATAGATCCCTTCATTCTTTGCTTAAAATTTGAAGACAAAGGAAGTCCTGACCTCTAGGCCCTGGTGTTTAAGGGGGAAAAAAAGTAACTCTATTAGGATTAACTATTTGTATAATAAATGTAAAACTGGTTTTCAAGTTATGCCATGTGTTCCCATTTTAAGCAACTATTGATAGGAAATATTGGATTGCATGTTCTTTGATTTTTCTGTTCACTTTTTTTCTCTCTACAGTATCTATATCTATAGTTTATTTTAACATAAGAAACTATCGTATTGCATTTCCAGCCTCGGTCCAAATTCAAGCTCTGGTAACACATATAATGTCTATCATGATAATAGCCTTCCAAAAGCTTCCTGGTTTCATGGTATTAAAAAGAACTGACAACGAATTGAGTAGTATTTGTAAGCTTTTCATCAAGTACCGAGCAGGCGTATTTAAAGAGATCTGGGATGGACAGTGCATATTGCTATTTAATGCAATCTTTTAGCAGCAAGGAAATAGTGTGACAGTAACAACAGAAAGATTGGCACAGCGCAACACCAGACACTGAGATTACTTTTAATCATGATTCATCACTACTTAGTTTCTACCATAGTTTCGGACAGTCGTTTTAATTTAGCATCCTTTAATTACTTTGATAGAGCACGGTGCGTTCTGTTGTGGAAAGTGGAGCTTGTCCAACTTTACCGTTCTCTTGGTCAT